>NW_022196906.1:90949426-91101926 GCF_008632895.1 Mastomys coucha | reverse complement strand
GTGACCGAGAGACCTACTCTGAGAAATCCCTTCAGAAATTATGTGGTAAGCTTTTCCTTTGAGACTTTGTTCAATTAATAGCTTTCAAGTGATACATGCAAATGAAGTTTATCTAATTATAGCAAAAAGGCCAGCCTTCCCCACCTGCCACAGTCCTCCTGAATGGATCTTTGCTTAGGGCCGAAGGGTTGAGAAAACTCAGCTTTTTGGCCTCAGACACAACTGGTTCAGAGTCTGTTTGCCAGTTGTGTGGCTATAGGCAAGTAGTGTGACAGAGCTTCCATCCTTCACTGGTAAGACAGGGATTGAATAACAAATATTGGTTAAAAGTTTCCAGCATGAAGCCAAGTGACATTCCAGGTCTTTCCAGCATGCCCTGTTATGGAGAGCTGTTCGCCCAGGACCATTATGGAAAATGGTGCCAGGCAGCCTGCAGAAGGGTTCAACCCACCTCTATCAAGCCACATAATTTCCAAGGCCTGGTGCAAATGCAATGGTTAAGAATTTTACTATAGGAACAGCAAAGCACTAAACCAAGGGCCTGCAGCTAAACAACTGCTCAGGGTACAGGCCTGTGAAGCTGAGCCCAGCTGGCCATAGCAGAGCAACTTCATGTGTGGAGGCAAAAGGGGAACAGGCAAGGAATTATTAATGGAGAGGGAGAGCAGGCTGCAAGGAAGGAGAAAGGTCAGGAATTACTAGTAGGAAGTGGAGCTGATTAGAAGATACCTGGGAAGAGGCCTTTATTGAATACCCACTGTGTACATCCTGTGACATTCCATATGGGATGCTCCACCTAGAGTTCATATGTATACTGAAAAGAAAATATATCTACCCAGCTTTAAAGATGGAAACTTGGAGACTCAAAGTGTAGGCATCGTTGAAGTTTCCACAGACAGGAAATATCTAACATTGACTTTGAAAACAGGTCTATCTGAAAGGTAGGCCCATGGATTGAGAATTTATCAAGGCCGACCTGGCTCCTAGGGCTGACATGTAGCTTTCTCCAGTGAGCCTGTGAAGGAAAGACTAAGTATCCTGGGTGGTGGGGCCAGGCCACATGCTCTAGTAGCTGGCTGCTACTGTGTTGGCGGACCTCTTCATCTCCTTTGGACAGACAGTACTTCTTTGTTCTCTCCAGGAATATCCAGGGGCTCAAATGCAGCTCTCCAGCTTCACTGTGGGAGCTGAGGAAATGACTTCTTCCCACAGTGGCCTGCATTTGGCCGTAAACATGCCTCTTCTAGAGGAGAGTGAGGGCCCTCAGTTAGTTGTGAGCTTAGTTTCGACACGTCATGAAGGCCTTCTATATTATCTTTGGGATAATATTTTTTCATTTTTTTCTCACCCAAAGAACTAAGTAAAAATTTTAGAACCAAAATAAACCCCTATTAATCAGCATATTCGGTTTATCATATCACCAGGCTTTTGAGGAAGATCTGTGGGGATATCTGGCCTTCTGGAACAATTCAGTAGATTGGGGGTCGGGGGGAATGGTGTTTTGAACAACTATTTCAGCATGCTCATAGACTGCTCAAATCCTGTCCTGTCCTCTACTTGGTTCACAAAAGCCATCTAAGGTGACATCTTACTTGGAATAAATAAATATCCCTTTTCATTCTCCCTGTGCCAGGAGTGTCAGTGAACTCAACCCCACATGGCCACCAATGGGTTATAGTCATTTCCCTGAACTCCGGGCTAGAAGAAAATGATGAATCTGCTTGCTAAAGATCAGAGGGCCCAAGGGCACATGCTGTGACTTGATTTTCAATGTTGCTGGGGAGAGATGGGAGATAGAGAAAGAGCAAGAGTGTTTAAAAAAAAAAGAAAGAAAGAAAAAAAAGAAATAGCCAAGCCAAATTGCATGTGGCATGCTAACAGCTCACTCCATCTGGACTGCCAGCCTTGCAGGCTGACTCAGCTGGGGAAGCCAGCTTCCCCAGGTGTGCCTCATCGGTTTCTGGGAGCTGCCCTTTGAATGAGACAACTCTGCTTCTCTCTAGCCACCTACCCAGCAGCACTGCCTACTACTCTTATGGGATCCTTGTCCAGTAACCAAGGTGGACAGGTGAGTCAGGTCACCTACCCTACTACTTTTATAGAATCCCTGCCCAGTAACCAAAGTGGAAAAAGATGAGTCAGGTCTCATGTCAGAAGCCATATTTATGATTGGCCTACGGTAGAGTACTGCAGAACAGGGCAGAAGCAAAGGGCAGAACATCAGAAATCAGGCCCCTTGGCATCTAAAGGAAAAGGTAGGGGCTGGGTCATGGCCAGTACACAGGATGTGTGGTACTGTCTGACTTTTGTGGGCATCCTGGCTCCTGTCAACAGACCTCTGTGTCTTCAGTAGATGGTAGATAGATTTCTTGCTGCATCTCCCAACCAGAGAGCTGCTGTGATACTTTAAACTTGGCATTCGTGCATTTTTCATCCTACAAATCTTTATTAACTTTAAAGGGAAACAGGGAGAGCAATTAGGATGGTATTACCATCGCCTAAGCAACAGATAATGAGTTCGGAACCAGGGGAGTGGCTGTAGGGATGAATTTAGGACAGGTAAGAGGCAAAATCAGCAAGATTTAATGAGTGGTAAGCTATTGGAAGAGAGAAGGAACTTTAAAGTGCCAGCACCAGTGTCTAACTTGATAAACAGGCCACACCCTCAACCAGAAACCCAGGAGCAAGGGTACATTTACGAGACATCCCTGCAGCCCCCTGGGCACAACCAACTTCCAGCCTCCTCTCAGTTCTCCTGGGGATCTGCCTCAACCTACCGTTCCACCACCATGGCTCGCTTCCTGCTGCTCCTTTTGTCTCCTTCCTTGGTTCCTCTCATCCCCAAGCCTTAGTTTTTCTCTCCCAAGCCCCTCCCCTCGGCCGCTATGTCATCTGTTCCCTTGCTCAGTTAGGTCAAGTCTCCTGTTGCTTGCATGGGAGCCAAAGCTCTGCTGCATCCTCTGCGTTAGTGTGGTCGGAGAGGGACCCAGCCAGACTGGCTTCCCAAGCACTAATGGGAGTGACTCCAACTTGAGGGGGAAGTGGGCAGTAGCTGATGCTTGCTGGTGTCAGAAGGCACCCAAGCAGACATGGCAGCATGGGAGCCAGACCTGGAGAAGCTCACTGCATGGCAGACAGTTTGCTTCCTGAGATTTAAGCCTGGAGATGCTTCCTTTCTGCCGTGGAACAATATAGTGGAGTCCCCTGGACCTGTGTCTCCTCCAGATTGTATACCAGATACAGCGTTAAGCTGATCTATCTTCCAGATTCCACATGAAGCCTGGCTTCTCAGAGGAGATGGCCAATTGCCCATAACCTTTTCAGGAATTCAGGGAACAGTCTTGTCTCAGGGTCAGGCTTTCCAGATGTGAAAAGCCACAGCACTGTATTGAGGACGAAAGGCAAGAAGCAGCCCTCGGGGAGACCCCTCAGCCAAATCAAATTTGACATTCACGACAGCCCAAGAAAAGGTTCCCTTCCTTGACCCTATGTCACTACATATTATATGGAATAGGAAAGTACTTTGTGGTGCATATGACCTTTGTAACACAGAGGCCAGGCTGTTCCAGGGGGGTCATAGGGTTCCTGGCAGCTGGCCACTACTTCCTGAACACAATGCCAAGGGCAGCTGTTTTGTTTGTAAGTCAAGAGTTCCCAAGACAGGTCCTGCTGAAGAAAAGGCCACGCTGTATGAGCATGCTATTAAAATCAAGTGCTTTCCAAGCTAGGGCTGAGTGGATAACCCAACCCTATGTTCTTCTCCAGATTTATATACTGATAAGCTGGGGAATTCATTCATACATTAATTACTTCGACAAATGTTTTTGTTTGCGTAAGTGCTGTGTAACTCTTAAAATGATATAGAAGCATCCATAACATAAAATCACCTAATAATTTGGTTTCCTAGGAAGACAGACATATGTTTAAAGAGGAGTTGCAATGCAACATTTAGGAAGTATGAGAATCTAAGGTTTTCTATGATAGCTTTTCAGCTTAGCAGAGCTTGTCCAAAGACTTATTATCAGAGGCTCTGATGCCCTCAGAGTCCCACAAATTAGGGATGTCATCATGGGTAGTGTTCCCTGGGTGACAGTAGGAGCCCTTGGTTTTTCTCAAAGCTTTACTCCATAGAGCTTCACTTCAATAGCTTTGTGATCAGATTAACTTACTAATTTGATAGGATATCTGTTGAACACACTCACTCACCATGATGGCGTGTGCAGTGAGTCTCTCTCTCTCTCTCTCTCTCTCTCTCTCTCTCTCTCTCTCTCTCTCTCTCTCTCTCTCTCTCTGCTGTTTTGCTGGAGGCCAATTATGCAACTACCACACCACTGCCTTCCTTTCAGAGAAGGTTTTTGTCTATGGTGGCGTTTCCCAAGCTGTTCAGAAACTAAGTAGGTGACCATGGCTCCACCCCAGGAGTCTGTCAACCAAAGCCCAGCTTGTTTTACCTAGAAACCTAAGTTTCTGTTTTTCAAGGCCTTCAGATCTCAAGCATATAGACGGGAAAATAGAAACCATAGTTGCCTACATCATTTGCTTCTATGCATCATCAGGAAGGATGGTCAGGCAGGCTCTGCCGCAGTAAAAAATGACCTCGTGATCTCATTGGCTTAAAATAACCAAGGTTTATTATTCCTACCACATGTCCTTCTTGGATTGGACAAGACCCCAGCTAATAGGGTAGCCTCTATCTAGAACATTGTTCATCCCAGGAAAGGTGGAAAAGATTCATGGTGAACTGTGAACTATCACTTTTCTTTCCTAATATGGCACATGTCACTTACATTCCTGTTTCTCTGGTTAGAGCAGAACTTGTGATCAAAGGGCTCATATGTCGGGCGTACCAGCACCCAGGCCCTGTAGTCCACTAGGCACTTGAAGAGGGCCTTTTTGGATTCTGCCAAGAATCTCTACTCAGAACTGTTCTACCCCTTTAACTGTTTCCCTCAGGAGAATTAAAAGGCTTACTGGGTCCCTAAAAGTAGGGCCATTTTCATGTGATTAAAAGTTGTGCTTTCATGGCAATGCTTGGCATAGCTTGGACATTGCATACACATTTATTGAGATAGTATAGAATCACTCCATGCATCTGCTTATTGCTCACCACGTGTCTCTCTGAGAATACTGAAGAATGAGCATTGATCTTAGATGATCTTAAATGAAGCAGTTCCTCTCTCGAGATTCTCCCACTGATCCCATACCTCCTATGCCACCTGACTCTGGAGGCTCCATGCATATCACTCCTCCCACAGTCCTACTTTCAAATGCTAGGGGACACTGCCTATCCATACCTAGGCCATGCATAACAGGATCCTTAGTGACCACCACTCCATGGACCGTTTGACCTCCTACATTCTCCTGTGCCCAGAAAGCTCTCTCATTCTGTCCTGTCTCTATTTGCTACTCAAAACAGCTTCTCCACCCTAATAGAACCCAGGAACTTGAAATCAGACGTCCTTACTAGTTTGGAGTACGTAACACTGGGAGGCAATGGCTGCAATGTACCAGAAGAACAGGAATTCTTAGCATCTAGTGGCTCCAGGGACTGTCACAGAGGACTCCAAAGAAGCGGCATAAGCATACTCGGTGTGCAAACGCTGCCATACCATGTCTACAAGTGGCATGTCTTGTTTTCCTACAGCTTTCCCATGGGATCCTTTAGGAAGAAGAGATGAAAGAACTTTGGATGGAAGTGAATCTTTCTCGGATTGTTTAAGTGTAACAAGAAATACATTCAGTCTGTTAAGTCGGTGAAAGTCTGTACCATCTGGTTAAATGTATCCTGTTCTCCAGCAGGAACATCTGCAGGACAGGGAAGAGGGACAGCCTTTTCCTTCCATAGAAGACACTGGCGCTCTGCTTGGGTGGCCTCAGTGTGCCTCTCTGTGAGAAGACACATGTATAAAGACTAGGTATCCCATAGGACTGGAGTGGTCATCTCAGCTCATTGGATCAGCTGTATATCACGGCTGCACCTGTCTCTTGTCAGTCACGTGGTGGTACAACCCTGGTCTAGTCATTTCCTCCCCTGGTCCTCAGTATCCACATTTGCTAATACACAAAAGTTATGGAAGTTTGCTTCCGTTCACTGAGGGGGGGGTTCAGTAAGGGTCCTCAGCTTTGGATCCAGAAAGTCCCAGCCGTGAGTCCACTTAATAGCTGGTGATAAGTCTGGCTTCCCTCAGCCTGGGGCCTCTTCCCTGTCAACCAGAATCTTAGTGGTAGTCACCACACAACCATATAACAAAGAACATGTAAGGTAGCTCAGTAATTCTGGTCTGGTGTCTACTCAGGGTCCCATAGAAAGATCCTTGGGATATAAGGAAGTAAATGATTAAAAAGAAAAAAAGATAAAGTTCTGTGGATTCCAGGTCTGTCTAGAGAACACCCCTGTTCCAACCAGTTGGTTCCCCAAAACTTTTCATGCCTCCCCCACTATGCAACAGTAGTCTTTGCTCTGTGCTTTTCTCCAAATCTGTTTTGGGAAAACTTTTCAAACTGTGACTTCTCCAGGCACAGTAAGACTCTTAACCAATAGAGGGAGCCTTGGATGATAGATGATTCCCAGCCCTGCCAAGCCTCTTGCTGGGTCTCCTGTGTGCACCCTGGCTGCTCTGTTGAGGGTCTAAGACAGCGTATGTGTCCCTCTGCACTGTCCTTGGATAAACCTTATTGACTTCTCAGGGGTTCTAAATGATCAGCCTGTATCTTTGCAGATATCGTAGGTTTCAGTAACCAGCAGTGTGTGCCTCAGTCATTGCTTGTCTTCATGCTGCACAAATCCCAGGTCTAACGCCATTATCAGTAAGAGAAGCTGTTGTGATATGATTCTGTGAGTGATGGGAAAAATGAACTTTTTGATATCCCACGAATCTCTCATTCCCAAATGACCCACTAATCTCTGCCAGCTACCACCTTGACTGATGCCTTTTTACCAATATATATGGAGAATGCAGCTCAAAGAGGGTAAAATGGTAGAGTGAGCTTGTTTTTCAGATAGGTGGTTTATGCATGGGGGCCATTGTGGGGTGAGAATAACTGGCTATGATAAGAACTGTGAGGCATGGACAAGAGGCAGGATGGTCACCTGAGCACTGGGAATTGCCAGAGCCCACCTGCTGCCTGTCATTTCTTCCTTCCTTCCTCCATTTCTTATGTTGTCCCTTTATTCTGCTATATGTATGTTGTATTGTTGTATGTATGTTGTATTATGTATATATGTGGTGTATGTTCTTATTAGTGTATATGTGTATACATGAGCACATAGATGTGTGTGTGTGTGTGTGTGTGTGTGTGTGTGTGTGTGTGTAAGCCAGAAGTAGACATTAGGTGTCTCTCTTTAATTTTTGAGTCCGGGTCCCTTGCTAAACCTGAAGCTAATTGATTGGCTAGGCTGGCTATACAATGAGCTTCTAGCTTCTGTTTGTCTCTACCTACTCCCTCCTAGTTCTGGGGTTAAGGCATGCCCCACTGTGCCTGGTTGTTTGTTTGGGGTGTGTGTGTGTGTGTGTGTGTGTGTGTGTGTGTGTGTGTGTGTGCGTGTGTTCTGGAGAACCTAACTTTATGTTTGTGAGGCAGGCACTTTACTGATTGAGTCATCTCCCTGCCTCCACCAGAGCATCTTAGGGTTGCGGGGACACTGGAAAAGAGGAAGGGCAGTTGTAAATAGGAACTGCGTACCTATTATGTGTCAAGTGCAGTAATAGGCAACATCCCTAGAAAATGCCCATGTGACTCATGCCATCAATTCTGCCCACACCTCCCACAGAGAATAATGACTGAAAAGCCTGTATCCCCCAGCAGAAGGCTGAACCTTCTGGAAGCCCTTTTAGGATGAACTTAATGCAGTGCAAAGCAGAGCATCTGTGTTCAAAAGGAATTTCCCTGTATATTATAGTCTTTCACTCCGAGCCAGTGAACATGTGCCTGATGGTCCTTTCCAAAGCCAAAGGGAGGTCTGGCAAGGATGAACATTATAAAGAAGTATATTGGTTTCCAACATGGCACCTTCCTGAGGAGTTTGCACTGGAGGATACTTTTTCTGACAGCTGACCTTGAAACCCAAACCCTAGGTGAGATAACTTTCTGCCCTACAGATGGCAAAAGGCCAATGACCCAATGAACATCAGACAGTGCACATTCCCCACCATCCTTTATAGCATCAGCTTTGTCTCCTCTGTACCACCATCACAACATTTACATGACTGGTGAGTGTCCTACCAGGAGACAGCCCCATGCACAGCCCTGGCAAAACTTGCATTCCCCAATCCTTTAAACGTGAACATAGCAGGAAGATCCCAACCTAATGGAGAGGATGCTGCTCAATAAAATGAATGAGGACCCAAGGGTCCTCCCAGAAGAACAGTCTAGTCATTCCTGACAAGCCAGCTGTTCCTCTCCCTTCAGCCCACCTTCCACAAAGATGTCCTGTGATTGTCTCAAAATGTTAATCTTCCCTTATAGGTATACCCTTGCTGTTTGGAGATAAGCCCTCCTCTTCTAGCCTGGAATGATAGTGATAGTAAAAAAAAATTACAATAATGATAATGATAAAATTATAGCTCACACCAAGCGAGCCCTCAATATTTAATGAAGCTGTAAGCTTGAATACATGATATCATTCTGTCCCCATATACACTGAGGAAGGGAATCCAGTCAGAAAGATTGATGTGTTCCCAGACACAGAGCTGCTGAGTCAAGCTGCCAGGTGTCAAATTCAAGTGGTGTCAACCTCAGAGGCCCTGTTTTCAAGCACTGTACCATTTGGCTTCAGAAAATGGTCCTGGAAAATGTAGTGTATACAAAGTGGCTTACACACCTTCTCTCTAGATGAGAACCTAGAATTTTCCTCAGTCTTAACCCTGATTATATTATGTTGTCTTATAGATTCTTCATGGCATTGAGTATCTGATTCATCTTCATGTGGCTAGAACTCAGAAAGGATCATGGCGTAGGGATGATGCTCACTAAAGGACTGGCAGATTGATTGATTAATAGGTGCACGAATGAATCCATTCATCCAAATGAAGCTCTGGCTGTCTGCAGAAAACCAAGCTACTAAAAGGCCCAATGATTCTCCCAATCCTTGAGGCTCCTCTCACACCTTTTCCTTATACGATAGGTAGTTGATTGTACCTGCTTAGACATACGCATCGCATTTATCTGCATGCTAGTGTATGTCTAAACAGACCAGGATCAAGTCAGAGGCTCGAATGATATTGGATTCTTTTCTGAGCCACCTAGGTCAGGAGTAGGCCCAGACCTCAGTGAGTACACTAGCTCCGCTATGACCCAGAAACATAACTCATCCTTGAGAAATAACCACTGTGCTTCCTTCTCTTCCCCTTGCAGGAGCATCCTCGGGCATCATCGATCTCTTGCCGTCCCCTAGCGCAGCTACCAACTGGACTGCGGGACTGTTGGTGGACAGCAGTGAGATGATCTTCAAGTTTGACGGCAGGCAGGGTGCCAAGATCCCTGATGGGATTGTGCCCAAGAACCTGACGGACCAGTTCACCATCACCATGTGGATGAAACATGGCCCCAGCCCCGGTGTGAGAGCTGAGAAAGAAACAATCCTCTGTAACTCAGATAAAACTGGTGAGTCTGAAACTGTACGACCGCCCTGATTAAATGTTTTCCTCTATAGAGTTGCCATGAGCTGGGTGGTGGTGGCGCACACCTTTAATCCCAGCACATGGGAGGCAGAGGCAGGCGGATTTCTGAGTTCGAGGCCAGCCTGGTCTACAGAGTGAGTTCCAGGACAGCCAGGGGAAACCCTGCCTTGAGAAACCAAAAATAAAACAAACAAAAAAAAAATAACAAAACAAAAGAGCTGTCATGATTGTGGTATCCTTTCATGGCAATAAAACCTAAGACATTATATAATTATTTTCAAAAGCCCTCTTTGAATACAAGTATCTTTGTCAATTTGAAGCCGTATTTTGAAAAGGGAGAGTGGAAGCTAACAGGTGCTGCACATTTTTCTCTCATACCAAGCCTGCACAGGGATCTTTGAGGATTGCCCACACCCCATAACTTACAGATGGGTGACCTTGTTTTAGTATTCTCTTCCTCAGAGTCGTTTTTGCTGATTCAGTAACTTAAACATACATGAAGCGCTCAGAATAAGGATGGGCACATAGAATGCATCGTTGGTACCAGCTACGCCTTTTCTGAACCTTTACATGGAATTTTATGAAAGCAGTATTGTGGAAACATCCACGGAGAGGTCACACGTCTTGTCCCAAGTAGTTACACAACCAATAAACACCAGAACTGAAAGGTCAATTCATGTACTACTAAATCACATCCTATGCATTTATCACTGTGCTTCCATGAGTATGTGCGTACGTGCACGCATGCACACACACACACACACACACACACACACACACACACACGTCTTGAGATCTTTTGCAAGATTTACAACTCTGCCTTTAATTGTGATTCCAGTCTCCCATTTCAAATGTAACTTTTGTTAAAATACTCAAGGAAGTCAGTGTTTCTAACTGTAAGATAGTGCAGAGGGTTGCCCACAGCTCTTCGCCTGCTGTCAGACAATTCGAGTCCTCAGCTCAATGAGATGGCTGCTTAACTGTGACTCCTGAGGAGTTATTAAGCTCCATGGGCCTCAGTTTTCCCACATGCCATGTAGAGGAAATGATCATGAAATGATATATGAAATCATTTAAATCAGATACAGATCTCAAGTTGAGGTAGTATCGCTGGCACCATCATTGCTATTACTCTTTCTGAGTTTATTCCATGTCATGCCACTACAAGATCCTCCATATTTTCCATCCCAGTTGATCCATGTAGACTGTATTAATGTGTTTTCTTCTAGACAGATACCAGGCCAGGGTTGTCTGGCCTTTGCCTACTCACAAGACCAGTCTATGTAGAAGGAGGCAGCATTAGCGTGAGGCAGCATTGGCATGAGGCAGCATTGGCATGAGGCAGCATTGGCATGAGGCAGCATTAGCATGAGGCAGCATTAGCATGAGGCAGCATTGGCATTAGCCCTTCTCCAGACCTTCACGCAAGGAGGATGTCAGGGACCTACATGAGGTGACACTAAGCTTGGGGCTTGACTTAGTGGCCTGGTCCTAGCAATACCTGGTGGTTCCACAGGACATCATGGCTCAGAGTCAGTGTCACACTGAGGCCACAACTTATGGTGCAGATGTGAGGCAGCTGATGAAGACTTAGCAGCCACAGGTATGATTGTTTCTTGAATGTGTGTCAAGCACTCTCCAGGAGTGCTTGACAGAGAAAGTAGGCAGTGTTTCTGCCTATACAAGGGCATCTGAAACAGAAGGGCTAGAGTCATGGGCACTGACAACACGACTCCCTAGAACAGTGTGATGTATAGAACCTCTTATTGCACATCCTGGAGCAGACTCTTAGGATAGAGGCACTACGGGTTATAAGAATAAGCCAGCAAAGCTTTATAAAGTATATGTGCCAGGGCCTCATCCTAGATGCGCAGGCCAGTGCATCTCTAGAGGGCAGCCATGGCTGCAATCTGCAATGAGGCCTTCCAATCACAGTGGCTCACCATCAAGAGGCTCTGAACCTCAGACGTGCAAGGCCTGTGCCTCAGCTCTGACCTCACAGGAAGCCACGACTTCACAGTTAGCTTAAGATTGGCACAGAGGGCAGGAGACGTGGTATAGTGGGGAACAGCACTTGTCACCAAGGGTAACAACCGGAGTTTGATGTCTCCATGTCATAGGAGAGAACCAATTCCTGCAAATTGTCCCCTGACCTCCACAAGTACAAGGTGGTGTTCATGTGTACATGCATGTATGCCAACATTCATATGCACATGTACATATGTATACACACATGTGCAAGTGCATACATCATAAATACATATTTGAAAAATGATTGTTACAGCAAAAATGGAAAGGGTACAGTCTAATTTAGCTCTCGGCATGGAAAGTAATATAAATACAAAAGATTAGGGTTTAATGGAGACCTGATTCAGACTTTTATCATATATCAGGAAGTCTTTTCAGTGGCAAAGTGATAAATATTACAGCAAAAATGGAAAAGGCACAGGAAAGTATCAAAACATACAAACTACTTAAAATCCAAACACTTGGAGAGATATCTGGTAAAGTTCTGTACACTTCATTTAAATGTTACCTTTATTTCTATAAATACATAGAATGTCTTCCCATTTAAATCTATTTTAACATTGGATTACTGTGCCATGAATAACTATACCCAGGTCATGTATCCATGTGATAAAGTATTCTGTTTCAGAAGGGTGAGCGTGACAAAATGTCACATGGCCCACACTGGCCTTGAACTTCTGAGCCTCCCGACTCCACATCTCAAGTGTTAGAATTGCAAGCATGTACCACCATGCCTGCATGATGAAGTAGCTTTTGGAAACTAAATTACATGCCAGTTTAAAACTCTGCTATGTGGATTTATCATACTTTATGTAATGGCTTCTTTTGCTGGCTACTTAGAGTGTCTGCTTTTAAAGGCTAAAAATAAAAAAAATAAAAAAATAAAAAAAAAAAAGTGCCGTAGTGAGCCTTCTAGAACATAACTTTCACACATTTCTGATTGTTTCCTGGCTGGAAGTTGAATTACTAAGTCACAGAATATAAATATTGAGAAACGTTTAGTGAAAATGATGAAATTGGCCTTCGTGGGCATCACACTGCTTTCTGTTTGATGCACCGAACAAAACATAGTGATGTTGGTCCATTATAAAGTCCTCTATAAATAGTTGGAGAGCAGAATTGATTAGTCAGCAAAGGCTAACTAACTGGAAGAAAGAGAGAAAGGGAAAACCACCATTGCTGTTATCACCAGTAAATCTCTCAGTGGCTGCCACTCTCTCATGGTTCTTCTCGTTCATTGTCCAGTGGTGGGTGTGGAGGGAAAAGCTCTGCCTGGTCCAGATATTCTGAGACAAGAATCCTTGCATTGTTTGGTCTGGCTTTACTCAGCCATCAAAGAGAAAGAACTAGTGTTGAGTGAAGAGGGTTTTATTGACATAGACGGCAGGCTGTTTGTGTCACCTCTAATCACCACCTTCCTCTTGCCAGAACTTAGTCACAGGGCCTTCATCCAATCACAGAGAGGCTGTGAAATGCAATTAACCATATACTGAGAGCAAAAGATGCAGAGTTAGGTGTCTCTGCCACAAGGGATGCTTGGCGTTCGCTGGCCTTTGTCTCTATTCTCTTTGCTGGCCCCATTCTCTATGTGGGTGATGTTATTGCCTGTTACCACCCATGATTCCTCCCCAGCTCCTGTCATCTCCCCACAGCCCCTTTATGCTCACACATATGTCTCTGCAGCTGGGATCTCTTCCTCCTTAGGTACAGTTGTCTGGCTCACTTTGAGTTCAACCGGAAACGGTGATTGACAAGTGGATATACATAGTGCTTGACATTTCATGCTGGGAATTCTAAGATGGAGTAGGGCATCAACCTGGCCTAGCCCTGGCAGAACATCTACCTGGTAGTGAGTACAACAATGGCTCACTAGCCTATGGGAAAACAAGGGTGTGCCCACAGCTCTGGAATGACTAGAAAATTACTCAAAAAGGATTGCAACTGTAAGAGTAGGAGGCATCCCTACTCCCTGCTGCCCATTTGGCAGACCAGGAGATGCCCCTTGTGTTTGTGTGTTGATCCAGGCATCTACAGCAGTGAGGCAAAGGGGGTGGTCCTAGGCTGAAGGATGCTCTAGCAGAGGAGGTATGTTCTTCCAGTCTTCTTGGTCCACCTCTTCATGCTAGTTGAATCCAAAGAAAGCTATTGAAGTCTTTCTTCCTTCCTTTTCCTAACAGCTCTTAACAAAAACCTAGAAAATTACTTATATAATCCTACAGGGGCAAGAAGTATCCTCCAGGTGGGCAAGAGAGTGGCCTCTGTTGACCTTGGCCAGGCATCTTGAACTAATTCCTCCGCTGGAAGAATTGGCAGGAGTCTATTTAGTCAGAGCCAATCAAGGCTCCTCTTTAGAGATGAAGCCAATGTTGACCTCACAGCCAGTTCATAACCAGGCCAGAAGAGTTTTGCAAATTCAGAGGCTAAGAGTGGTCATCCACACACTGGGCACATGTGGTGACTGCCCATCTTCCCTCCCGCCATTTTTTGCATTGGGTTCTGGAGAATGCTGGTGCTCGGGTGGAAACAGCATCTGACATGGCCGTCTGTGATGGTGTAGTCCCCAGGCACAGCAATGGCCTTTATAATAACTGACAGCCACGGAGCATCTGTTCCAGACAGATGCTTTGCACACATTTCCTCATTGTGGCAATTAAGATTCCATCCATTACAGAGATGAGAAGTGCAGATCAAATGGTATCAGATAACAAAAAAATATCAAACTAATGCAGAGAATATAGACTTTCTTGTACCTGAAAATTCCTAGATCTGTGATGGCTTTGTGGTCATCCTACAGGTAGAGTGTGATCAAGATCCATGTTCCTTTTCTCTGTATTCTCTCAGATCTGTGTCTACACATGTATCAATTTAAGATGAGCAGCTAAGGGTACAGCTGCCTCAGACCTCTGGTTATGTACTGCACTTCCCCAAAGGAAAGATGGCATCCCTCAGGTTCATGTTCTGCTGGCACCTATCCCAGAGCTGCTTAGGAAACTACTGACCATTGGCCTGGACCAAGTCCTCCCTGCCAGTTCTCAGCAGAGGGCATGTGGGCAGGAGAATGGCTCTCTTTGTTGACCTTGGGCAGGCATCTTGCACCAATTCCTGTGTTGGAAGAATTGGCTGGAGTCTATTCAGTCAGAGCCAATCAAGGCTCATCTTTAGAGATGAGGCCAATGTTGGCCTCATAGCAAGGTTAATACAGGTGTACAGGAATCAGTCATAGTATTCCAGCCTTAGGTTCCCTTAAGCTAATCCACTCCCTACCCTAATTCAGGCCTTAATATATGGCTATGCTCATCCCCATATATGGCCATGTACTCATTTACCCACTTATGGTGCACATGCCTCCTAGTAAGTTTCTCTGGAGTTCTGCAGCCAAGTGAAATGTGATTTCTCTGTGTGTTGGTACAGAACAGCTCCTTTCTTGCCAATTGGTAGTGCCTTGTGGCTCTAAGTGTCATGGCTAAAACCATGTCATAGGATTTTTTAAGTGAGTAAGAAAGTCTTTCTATCAGAGAAAGAAAAGGTTGCATTGATTGATTGCTGGGCCTGGGGAGGGGTGATTATTCATCGCTTTGAAGAGCCACAGAGTTATATCTAATGCTGGAAAATCAATTTGTCTCCTCCTAGCAGCTAAAAGCAAGGCAGCCCCTCTTAGCATAGATTAAGGAGACAAAAGAGATGTGTTTTGTGGTCACTGTGTCAAGACTGACAAAATAAAACAAATCCCAGAACTCCGGGAGAAAGCAGCCATACCATAGAGCCCAGAGAAGCTGATCTGATTGGCAGAGAGCCCTGTAAGTACACACAACAAAGTTTGCCGTCATGGATCACCTTTCACCGGGCTCTGATGGAGTATAGGTTGGGCCAGGGTTCAAAGGCAAGATTTCAGAAGAAGTTTTGCTATGGGTCCTACCGGAGCTTATTCTAATTTAGTGTCTTCCCCCAAATATGTTCTAGAAATATCATCAGAACCTCTTATAGATGGGAAAATAAGAGAGACCATGTCTCTGTCTTCTGAACTGTGCCTACCAACATAACAGAAGTGTCTTTGGTGGAAACAGAGAGCAACTCTCTCATCCTTCAACCCCATTTCTGCCTTTCAGAAATGAACCGACATCACTATGCCCTGTATGTGCACAACTGTCGCCTCGTCTTCCTCCTGCGGAAGGACTTTGACCAGGCAGACACCTTTCGCCCCGCAGAGTTCCACTGGAAGCTGGACCAGGTAAGGCTCCCAGAGTATGCATGCCTTCTCCTTTGCAGAGACCACCAGTTTGCTCTCAGGCAGTGGCGGTGGGTAGGTTCTCCAGGTCTGCTCAGTTTCTTGGTTTTAGAAAAGTAAGTTCAGGAAGGCAGACAGCTTCTTAAGTCAGGATAAAACCTGCCACCTGAAAGCCCACAGTAGGGGAAAAGGGCCATGTGTGCCACTGAGACGCCATAGGGTCAGAGGACATGTAGACCATTGCACCTGCATCTGCTACGCTCACTCTTTGTTGAGCCCACGGAAAGATGTTTGTCCTGCCCCAGCCCATCCTCCCACCCCGCTCCCATCAAGCTGATGATCTCTGTTGATAGAAACATCTTTGGTCTTTGTGTCAGTGAGCATCATGTCTCCCCTTTGATGCTCTCCTTTTTTGGGTGACAGTATGACTTGCTTCTGGTGACAGGCGATTGAGAATGGGGAGAAGAGGACTTTGGGATAAAAGCAATGACAGAACATTGTTAACAGTGTCTGCTTTTCTGAAGTGAGAAACGTGACTCATTGGAGCTTTATGGCTTGATCACAGGGGCACACTTCTCCACGACAAAGCTGTGTCTGGGTTGAATTCAGAGCTTTGAAGTGTGTGTTCCTGAGGGTGGTACAGCACCGAGACTACCAGAAAACACTCGTTTGTGAGGAAGGGCATTGCACAGTGAGGAAACAAGACCGATATGGCCTTCACTGATAGATGAAACTGGGCAGGGTTTTGTTTTTTAAAAATAGTATTAATTCAGCAACAGAGAGAATGCCAATAGACAGGAATGAGATGTCACCTAACAATGCTCATTTTATAGACCTCAATGAGTAGGTTTCAACCTCTTATTTTGTGCTTCTGGGACCTGCAGACCTATTTTCTCTCTTGCGTACCTACTGTCTGCTACCCTGACCTTTCAGGGGCTGAGTGTTTCAAAATCCTGTGTTTTCTGTCTCCTATTACTCTGCCTCTTCTCCATCCTCTCCAAACCCCTCCCCCTCAGCTCCCAGTAGGACCGTCCTCAGCAAAGACGTACTCATACTGAAATGTTAGTGACAGCCGTCCCTTCCATCCTCACAGATGCTCACATGTATGCTCGGGGAACCCCAACATCTCAGCCCCACAACTCTCCTCTGATGGAGTCTGTGCAGTGTGAGGAAGGTAAAGATGTTGTGCTCAGGAGACAGAGTGGGGAGCCAGTGTCAAGTGTCTGGCCTGATCTTAGCAAAGGCCACCATGCTGGGTCCTGGGCAGCCTAAAAGATGGCACGTGTGTTCATCTGCATTTCCTTGTGTTAGGAATTCTGGGGCATGTAGGAATGGTAAAACGTTGACATTGTTTATATGATTTTCTCAGCAACCTCCCAGCTATGTCCTGAAGTGCCAGATGGCTTTTATGGGATGTTTTAAAATATAAAATACAAATTGAAGTGAATTAAAATAAATTCCATATTGTGAGGGGTTCTTTAATAAGAACATTGCCATACTGGTGGAGATAATTATAGACACCCTGAGGCATTTTCTGAGATGGGATTGAGAAGCAAGGATACAGTCAAATGAAGTTGCAGGATTTGAAATTAAAAATAGACAAGGAAGGAATCCTGGTTGTATAGATAGATATACCGTGAATGTAGCAATTCTGAGAGGAACTGAATCACTGAGCAATGCCCTGGTCTCAGGGATGTTCCTTTGGCTGGTTTTGTTTTGTTTTGTTTTGTTTTCTTAAGCCTGCTCTGTCCTGCGCAGGCTGCATATATGAGCCCATTCCCAGCTCTGTCACAGGCTTTCCATCGGGGCGTCCAAGCAGGAGATTCCAGCCCCAGGTACTTGCCCATGGCCCACAGCAAGCCATGGCCAACACCTATCCTTTCTCTCATGCTACTCCTTTGGTGAGCATACTGACTTAAAATGTAAAATCTATTCATTCATAAATAAGAATTATACTAAGCAAAATATTGGTAGCTGTCATGGAACCCTACAAGCTAACAGATCTTTGCTTGGCTTAAGCTCTATATTTGTCTATGTCTAACTTTGTGCAGACTACCTTAACAAAATACCCTTGGATGCATGGCTTAAGGGAAAGATGTTTAATTTCACATGACCAATAAGGTTGGGAAATGCAAGGTCAAATTGCTTATTAATACATGTTGTAATAAGATCTGTTTTCCTGGATACAGAGGACTTCCTTCACCTGCTTTGTCCTCAGTTCCAGAGAGAGAAAGATGGCACCCTCCTGTCTGCTCCTCTCAAAAAGAACCAAGCCTGCTATATGAAGTTCCAAGTCTTACTCCCTCATTTTATTTCTATTGCCTGCCCTAGGTGATAACTCTAAATATACCCGGGGTTTAGTATTTCATATGTGAGTTTGGGGAGGACCGAATTCAGTCTGCAGCATTTCTGTACTAATCTTGTGAAAGTCTGTACTAAGTCTTGCAGAAGTTGAAGGGACTCCTTTCTATCAGACATCCCAGCTCACAGGGACAGTTGGCAGGTGAAGGAAGGAGGCTGTAGTGAGAAGGGCATAGGAACTCTCCACAGTGCTCCACATTGGCAACCCAGTAGTGTGCACAGGCTAGCCCACAGAACCACCATTTTTGGCTTCAGCTCCCTGCGATGTCAGACCCTTACCAGAAGTTTCTCTCCTGTAAACTACCTGTTGCTCAGAACACACATACCTGATGAAGCTTCTCGACCAGGGACTACTCTGGCACATCTGCAGGGTCATGTGTCCCCTTGTTTGTCAGACTCGTCATGACTCTTTCTGCACCAACATCACACAGTCATCCCTCTCGTCTGCTTCCTCAGTGCCAAGCTCCTGGAATCAGGGTGATGTCTCTCTCAGCCCTGGCCGTACAGTGTGTGGCATAGCTCCAAGCACAGAGATTGTCCACATGAAATGTCTGCATAACAGTGAAGGGATGTGGAGGGAGAGTCGGTGGTGCCGGGAGTCGGGGAAGAAAGACGGGAATGGAGAGAAGAAAAACCAAGATATCTAAAAACAAACAAACAAAGCAAAACTTCTGGTGATGAAATGAAACTTTGATTCACTTCACTGAGCATTTAAAACTTCTGAATTTTTGCCATTGTTTTCCTTACTTTCCAGTCCTTAAAACAGTGTTTGCCTCTTATCTTTTCAGCTTATTTCAAAGATCCATTTGGATTAACCACCAGTGAGTCTATAGCTGGCCTTTGCCAAAAAGGATTCAAACTGGTCTAATATGCTGTGTGCAACTAAACTCTTGGCCTACCTTGGAAATTCTCAAAGCCTCTTATCGATTCTAATGCCTACTAGGCCTTTTTTATTTCTGCTCTAAGGAGCTTATTCCGTGTGTTAGACTCTGTGCTTCATCCCCAGATCAGTGTAGAACTAGAAGCCTTGGCTGTCTAGAAGTTTCCATGATCATGGGTCAAAAAGACAGTTTATAGTCTCACATGTAAGGCAGTGCTTGGGCAGATAGCAGGGCACATCCATGGTAGAGACAGCAGGCAGGGCTATTTGATGTAGCCCGTGGATCAGAAAGCACCCAGAAGGAACTCTGGAATGGAAAGGTACATGTGCAGAGGCAGGCATCCAAGATGGTAGTCAGTGAACAGGACCCAAGTGTTAGAATTCAGAAAAAAGTGGACCAAGCAAGAATTAAGTTCAAGTAGATTTTTATGTCATGTCACCCTCCTAGGCAAAAAGGTCATAATCAAAGTATCCATTATATCCATTACTCAATACAAAACTGTGGATGTTATGGGTGGGCAAACTCGAAGAGTCTTGTTACATCACATTCAAGCAAATATAACTCTGCCTAGAACAATACTGGAGGCCAGTGGCAGGGACTAATCTCTCCTGTTCCTGTCTCCACAGCCATGCCAGGACCCAAGTCCAGATAGGTGCATTTGAACAACTGACTCCTCCCTCATTGCCATTGAAGCTAGAGTATAATATTTTCCACATGACTCTCCAGAGGTGGCCATGACATGAGTGAAGCAGTCACTCATGCCCCAGAGGCATCATGTGTTTCCACCCCTTTTCCCTACGCTGATACCCCAGAAGGCCTTTGCCAAGGCACATGAATTGCCTGTAGGTGTAATGAGGCAGCCCGAGGAAATGCCTCTGAGAATCCAGGGCATCTCACTGAGGTGATGCTAACAGCAAGGGAAATGTCATTTTAATAAGATCTTTGCTCACGATCTACTAATGTAAATCCCTCAAGCCAGCAGTCAGTCATGTGCAAACTCAGACAAGAGCTCCCAGCACATACAGGGAAAGGTGTATCAATCCATGAGCCCTCTTGGCTTTAATATTATTTGGATATGGTTGATTCAGTGTTGTGAATCCTGATCATCTTCCCCTTGGAACTGTTGGTATTTGAATGGTGTTCCCTGGGACTCCCATTGGAGGAGATAACTTGAGTGACAGACTCCGTGAGACAGAAAGAGCACAGGTGGCCCCAATTCCTATGAGGGAAATCAAGTATCTGCGAAGAGAGCATAGAGCCCAGAAGAGGCAGAAATTGGTCTCATTTGGCTAGCCATTTTCTTGTCTGTGCATCAGGGACAGAGACAAGATGGGTATGGCTCACTCTGAGGGAGCTCACTCGTTCATGGCCAGTTAATGTTCCCTGGTAGCGTTCCCCTGCAGGGGCCTCAGACTCTAATAATTCTGTGCTACTAGGAGAAGCAGCAAGAATTAAAGAGGCCCAGCCCGGTGAGGCCAGATACCTAGCTGGGTGAATTAAAGATCTGTGTCTAGGCCATACATCTAGGCCTGACACTGTACTTTCAACTATCTGGAAGCTGAAAATCAGGTTTTCATGTAAGCCATCCCAATTTTCGATATGTTCTCGTTTAAAGTTATAATATTAGGCCAAACTGAATAATCTGCAGTATACCTTTATCTTCTGACTAGGTTCTTCTGTTCATCGAAAGGGGCACCTTTGATTTTAAAAAACTCTCTCTCTCTCTCTCTCTCTCTCTCTCAAGTTTAGATCTTCATAAATGAAGTTTACTGTGTGCTTCTTCTAAAAGAAAATCTCTCTGTATGTGTGTAAATATGGGTGCATGCATGCCCTAGAACATATGATAAAGTCTCTGACTGCCACTATACCATGCTAGCTGCCTCTCAAGCTTCCAGAGGTTTTTCTGTCTCTTCCTCCCATCACACCATAGAAGTGCTTGGATTTTCAAGATTTCTTTACTATGTCTGTATTTACATGGGTTCCAGGAATCCAAACCCAGGTCCTTGTGCTTGGATGACAAATGCTTTAGCCTGTGGGCCATCTTCTGAGCCTCTGCTTGTGTGCTTCTTAATGATCTTCATTCTCCCAGCTCCATAGCTCACCTCCCTGGAGAGAGAATTAATGCATGGTAACCAACACTGCCAGGCCACACCTAGAGGGAAAGGGTGGGACACAGAATCCCTTCATCTAGGCCACTAGTATTGACAATGGTCTTCCTCTTTCCAGTCACAGGCCTGGATTTTTCCCACAACAGAGATTTATACACATTTGTCTTGAGCCATGGCCTTTGCCTCTCAAGTCCATTGTTCTTACACAGAGTGTGAAAGCTCCTAGAGGAAGATTTAAAAAGGTCGCATCCTTTATTCTTGGAGAAGGGGCGTAGGAATGATGCAAAGGCAGCTTCCTTGCATTTGCCCATTCAGCCACCCTGGGAGTCAAATGGGTTAGTTCAATCATTATTATAGCCGGTGCCAAGGAGTTAATTAGAGAATGGTCAGTCCAGTCCAGACCAGTCATCTTAATGAGCAAAATAATTGGCCATTGTCAGCACTCGGATTCTGCTATTAAAGACTCACTCCTGGACAGGCTGGCATTGTTTCTTCTGATGTGAAACCCCTGCCTGGTTTAGCAGCCCCACCTGTAAGCTGTCTTCAGCGATGCCTGCCTTCCTCTGAGAGCAAGTGTCCCAAGCAGACTGGGAAGGTTGAGTGGAACCTTTGTTTTCTCATGCAGGTAGACTCCAAAGCAGGTTTTTCAAAGAGGCCAATCTTCGTGGTTATTATGAATCAATAATGGATACACACAGGGTCCCAAACACAATGGTACTCACTATCATATATAAAGAGAACCTAGAGAGTTTACCTTTCAGTATGTAGGAACACCGCCAAGCCGCTGCTCCTCTTAGGACCCACCCCTCCCCAGCTTCTTTCCATCTCCAGCAGAGCTTCTAGTCCTAGTGAGAGAAGTAGCTACATAGTGTGATGGTGCTGACAGAGAATGGTCCCCAGACCCTCAAGGCATAATCACTCCTCTCAGTTACTGGGTGGTCTGTTCGCTGAGAAGGTAATAAGAGGCATTGCTTACCCGGTTTGTTCTCTTTGTGAGATGGTGGCATGCAACTTGTTGCTAAGCCACACCCCTTCATCGGCCTTTCGTTGGGCCGTTGGGCCCTGCTGCACAGCTGCCTCAGTTTTCCTCTGGGGCATGACTCCTTACATAAGTATTTGAGGTAGCTACTTGTAGCAGACAGAAAACTAGCCCCCCAAAGACATTCATCTTCTATATACCATGTGCTTATATCCCCCTGTGTGGCAAAAAAAAAAAAAAAAAAAAAAAAAAAAAAGGTTGTTGTATTTGTGAGCAGTTAAGGATCTTGAGATGGAGAGATCGTTCCAGATTATTTTTATGGGTCCAATGTAGA
Organism: Mastomys coucha; assembly: GCF_008632895.1. NCBI lineage: Eukaryota > Metazoa > Chordata > Mammalia > Rodentia > Muridae > Mastomys > Mastomys coucha. The sequence continues at coordinate 91,079,390 of NW_022196906.1, read as the reverse complement.
CAAGAGTCTAAGTGGGAAGGAGGCAACAGGACTTTAAAAACCTTTACAACGTGGGAAACTTTCCTCTCCAGAGCCCTCAGAAGGGATTTGGCCATGCTGACACCATGATTTTAGTCCACTGAAACTTATTTCATCCTCTGACCTCCAAAACCGTAAGATCATAAATCTATGTTGTTTTAAGCCACAAAGTTGGAGGTGATTTGTTATAGCAGCAAAAGGAAACAAATACATCACTGTGAGCCTTGGGGAGGTCTTGGAATCATAAATCAAGCCACGTGTCCCATCCCCTTGCACCTTACCGAGGTGACCCTGAGCTATGTTTTCAGAACAGGCCTATACCTCTGCACACCAGTGTAGGTGCCTCAGCCACAGGTTTCCTGAGACCCTCCATGTCTAGAAAGGCCCTAGGAGAGAAGGAGGAGGAGGCTGCCTAACCAGGACCTTCAGAGCTTAGACCCGGCTTCCCATCTAGCTTGGTTTCTCACTGGCTGTGTGATGAGGCTGTGCAAGGGGTAGATTTTGGGCTCTCTTTCCTTTCTGAGATGCATTATACTTTTGCCTAAGGGACCAGCAAGAAGAAAAGGAAAAGATTCTGCCTTCATTGAAAGAAAGATTGCATACTCTGTGCTTTAGTCTGGAAAGGCTAAGCTCAAATCAGAAAATGTTCTTTCTCTTGAAAGAACCTTCCCTCAGCTTAAAGCTGATCAATTTGATATGAACTTATACTGGGCTGCTTGAATCTAAAACTGTTCCTAAAAGGCTTATGTGTGAAAGACTTGGCTTCTGGCTGGTGAGCTTTTTGAGTCCTGATTGCATCATTGAAGGTTCTAATTTCAATGGGCTATAATCCATTGAACTCATGACCTAATATTGGGAAGGGGACCTCGTTGGAGGAATCGATCGCTGGGATCTACCCCTGAAGAGTACATCTTATATCTGGACCCTTTCTCTCTGTCTTTCTGCTTCCTGGCCACCATGAGGTGACTAGCCTTCTCCATACACTGTCACCATCAGCATATTCTGTCTCACTTCAGGCCCAGAACAATAGACTCAACCTGCCTTACACTGATATTCTGGAAACCATGAACTAAAATACTTTCTCCTTCAAGTTGCTTCTCTTGGGTGTCTTCTTTTTTTAACAGAAACAAAATACCAGCTTACACATATTCTCTGGATAGCACTGATGCCTTCCCCAAAGTACAGAAACCCACCCCAGCCTCCCTGAAGTTCACAGCACACCCCACTCTGCCTTTAAATCTGCTATGACGATGCTTTCTCTGGGGTAAGATCAGTCTACTTAGCTACAGTAAGTACAGCCTAGAAATAAAAGCACTGTTATTGCTGAGTTCCTTTCTACCACTAAGTGGAGGAAGAGCAGCCTGCCCCAAGATGAGAAGTAATTGTGAGAAGTGAACCAGAGGAAGATGCCATAGTCCACAATATTGACACCACCAATGTCCATTTACCTGGATGTCCCTCTGAATGATTTTCCGACTCATTCTTCTCACTGGATCTCTCTTGTAACCCAGAGTCATTGCCTTAGTGGCATCCAGGCTCTACTAGAGGTATCTCATGGTACAAAATGAAGTGTCAGGTCCCAGGTGGGAAGTTAGCAAGAAGAGACTGCTATGATTATGAAGAGAGTTCTGTGGAGAGGAGGTGCCAAGACTAGGGGAGGACATCAATAGAAGACCCGAGTGGTTTAGGGAAGATTATGTGGGAGGGTTAGGGAAGTACTGGTCAGTAGTGCCAGATACTATAGCATCTGTGTACCTAACCATAGGAAAACTCAAGGAGTTGGTAATTCTTTCCATGTCTTCTGGCAACATCATTGCCTCCCTGAGTTCCTACCTATCAATCAATCCCACTTGAGCCATTTGCTCGAAGAGTTGGTTTCAAACCACCTTCCCCAGATTTCTCTCACTACTCAAAAGGTTTGCTTCAGAAGATCCCATGCAAAAGCTTGAGTCAGGCCACAGAGTGTAGAATCCACAGTAGCAACACTGCCTTCTGCCCTATTGCAGTCCCTTTGCCTCATTCTCTCTGCTTGTCGGAGTCTAGAGCCATCTGGTTGCCTTCCTTTACCACTCAGAGCTGCTAACTACTCTACAGTGTCCTCCTGGGTGACAGATCCTACCCTTTGCAGGTCCCCTTTCCCTAAGTAGCACCTGTTCAACAAAGCTTCTCTCTCCCATGGAATCATTATTTGTGTTTTAGCTTGTATATCTGCCCAGAGGCAATGACTGCATGTTTTCAACAGACAGCCCTTAATACATATTTAAAAGCAATTCGAAAAAGAAGGCGATAAACCAGCATTAAAAAGAAGATTGTTTTATTGTTAAATGAGGAAATGGTGTCAACACAGTTAAAGATGCTCAGTAAATGAAATACCCTCTCAGATAATGAATTAAGCTGCCATCGCCTCGGGTGGTCCTGAGAGAGGCAGCTTGGCTGAGTCATGCTCCTGCCTTTCCAGGTTCTTTCCAAGCACCAGAGCCAGTGGGAAAGATGGAAGCTGGTGCCTTGGCATGGAACCCAAATGTTTGCTTTAGTCAGTATGGCTGATATTTTTCCCTCAGAGAAGAAAAGAGAAACAAAAAGAAAGAAAGAACTTAGCAAGGTTGAATCTTACTATAAAATGGCCACTTGTAATGATAATGCTTCTCCTCAGGAGAGGTGTATCCAATGCTCCATAGCATGCCCCTGTACATTGAGCAGCCTTGGAACCAACATCGCTTTGACTCTTACTTCATGTTGTGCACTTTCTTTTAACTCTACAAAATCTTGGGGTTTAGGCATAGCACTCAGGTTAGGGATAAAGACTTAGACATAGCTAGGAGATTCCATAGTTCTAACCTGACCAATAGAAGAGCCTTAAACATGACCTTAAAATGCCCAGACTCCAATAGAAAAAAAGGTACCATTGCTGTTTTAGAATGTGATTGGTTGTTATGGAGTCTCAGGGATGCATATTAATCAAATGATACACCATCTCTGGGGGCAGGCCCTTGAGAGTAGTGCAGTCTAGTTCTGAGGGTCCCGGGAACTTTTGTTGTTGTGTGTGTTTAAGAATTTCATATATTCATATAGAACATTTTAGTCAGATCTATCCCACTATTTCCTCCTCTTCAAGTTCTCTCCTATTTTTCCACTCGTCCCCCAATTTCATCTATTTTTTTTAAACCAACTGAGTAGAATAAGTGTTCCCTGTATGCATATGGCTGTAGGGCCATCTATTAGAGCATGGGTAGGCTCTCAGGGCTTGGATTCCTGAAGAAAACTAACATTCCTTCCCAGGACAGCCACCATGTTCCCATGGCTCCTAGAAGGTCCTCTCCCATACACAGAGCTCTAGGCTGTCTTGGTCTCCTGAAGGTCATGTGAACGCAGTCGCAAACACTTTGAGTTCATGTGCACAACAGCCTTATCGTGGCGAGAGAATGCTGTTTGGCTTAGGAAGTCCCGGTACCTCTGGCTCTCATGAATGTTTTTTCCAGCCCTTCTTTCATGGTGCCCAAGTCTTGAGAGGGGGAGTTTCCCATTTAGAGCTGGACACTTGGTACTCTCTAATGCTCAGCATGTTAACGAGTTGTGGGTCTCTGCATTAATGGACATTTGCTATAAAAACTGAAGATTCTCTGACAAGGGCTAAGAGATTCACTAATCTATGGTTATAAAGATAAGAGTTTGGGGGACAGTTTAATACTTTGTTCATTTACCATAATAACAGTACTAGGTTTTGCCCCAGGGCCTATAACCTATCTAACTGGAAGCTTTTAGTCCAATTACTGGTATGAGATATGAGTACCATGTTGTGGAACAAGCCTTAAATCCAATCAGAAAGTCATTGGTCACTCCAGTAACATTCATGGCACTGTATGCACAGTGTACATTCCTTGCCAATCATTACTGTAACTTATAGAGACCGCAGCTGGGTGAGTCTGTTGTCTCCTTTCTTCTCCCAGTACAGTGCACAGCACCTTCAATGCTGTGAACACTAAATAGGGATGAAGCTTCCATCTTGGTACTAGCTTGACTTCTTCATGTCTTATGACTCAAGTATGTGATATCGTCACCAATAGGATCTTATATCAGGTGTGCAAGAGCAATGGCAACAGACTCTAATTGGGAAAGGGATGTCTACGGGACCCCAGTAACCATACAACACAAAGAGAGGCAACGCATACATGGCACTGAGTTTTTTGTTCATTAACCTATGGTGCTTGGGAAAGGTACCGTCTCTCCATTATGGGGTATTCAATTTAACTCCTTTTCGATATCTTTGGAAGCTTCTAAGTAGTAGGATTCCGTTGTGGTAACTTTTATATTTTGTGATCTTGAATGTTATCATTTCCCAGACTCCTTCCTCTATCCTGCCCCTCCCCATTTAAGCCTCCCTATTCCATTATCTCCTCTTTGTTATCCTTAGCAATGTCATCCTGTCCTTTGCCCTTGAAATCTCCCCTCAATGGGCCATTGCTGGTTTCCTGACTTCAAACCTAAGGGTTCAAAGCCAGAATCCATACATAAGAGACAGTGTGAAGAATTTCTTTCTGAATCAGGGTTACTCATCAGCAACAGACTGGTGATTTCTAGCTCAAATCATTTACTTACAATTTTCATAATTAATTTTTTTCTTTGCAGTTGAATAATATATAGAAACCACATTTTCATCCATTTATCAGTTGACGGTCATCTAGACTCTTTCCATTTTGTAAGCTGTTGTGAGTAACACAACTATGAACATGGATGAAAAACTATCTCCATAGTAAGATCCCGAATCTTCGGATCTTGGGATATTCCCAGGGGTGGTATAGTGGAAGCACATGGCAGATTGTATGGCAGATTTATCTCTAGCTTTTTGAGGAAACCCCACATTGGTTTCCATGGTGGATGCACCAATTTTTACTCCTACTAACAGTGAATAAATGTTCCCCTCTCCCTACATCCAAAGCAGTATCTGTTGTCATATTTTTTAAATCTTAACCATTCTTACTAGAATAAGATGAAATCTCAAAATAGCTTAATTTGCATTTCCCAGTGGGTAAGGATGTTTAACATTTAAAAAAAGGTTTCTTAGACATTTCTTTTTCTTCTATTGAGAACTCTCTGTTTAGTTATAATGTTTAAATGGAGTGGGTTTTTTCATATTTAATTGATTGATTCTTTGTATAATTTAAACACTAACCCTCTGTCAGAGATATAGTTAGTAAAAAAAATCATTCCCGTTTCTTAGGCTACCTCTTCACTCAAATGATGATCCTATTTGTCAATTGCTAGTCTTAATGCCTTTGTTACCAGGATCCTATTCAGAAAACACTTTCCTACATCTATAAGTTGAAGCATTTCACCAGGCAATGGTAGCACATGCCTTTAATCCCAGCACTTTGGAGGCAGAGGCAGGCAGATTTCTGAGTTCCAGGCCAGCCTGGTCTATAGTGTGAGTTCCAGGACAGCTATGGCTACCCAGAGAAACCCTGTCTCGAAAAAAAAAAAAAAAGAAAGTTGAGGCGTTTGCCCTACTTCTCTATTAGATTCAGAGTATCATATCATATGTTGAGGTTCTTGATCCATTCAAAGTTGAGTTTTGTGTAGACTGGGAGAGAAGGATCTAGAAGCTCTCTACTCTTACCAGCACCCTTCATGGAAGCTGCTGTCTTTTTTTCCAGTAAATATCTTTGGACTTGGTCAAACATCAGGTGCTAAAGAAATATGGGCTTATTATGTAAGGATCCTCAGTTCTATTACCTTTATCAGTATGTCTGTTTTTATACCAGTACGGTAAGGTCCTATTACTTTGGCTCTGTAGTATTACTTCAAATCAGGGACAATTACACTTCCATTAGTGCTTTTATTGTTCAGGACTGCTTTGACTATCCTGGTGTGTGTGTGTGTGTGTGTGTGTGTGTGTGTGTGTGTGTGTGTGTGTTTACACATGAATTTTAAAAAATAGTTTTTCCAGTGTCTATGAAGAATCTCATAGAATTTTGATGAGGAGTGCATTGACTCTATAGATTGCTTTTGATAAGATGACCATTTTCATAATATTAATCCTACTGGTAGATCCATGGGCATGGAAGGTCTTCCCATCTTCTAGTAACTTCTATTTATTTCTTCAATGTCTTAAGCTTTCACTATAGGCTTCCATTTCCTTGGTAAGATTTATTGCAAGGTTTTTTAGACTATTGTGAATGGGATAGTTTCCTTGATTTCTTTCTTGGTATGTTGGTCATTGGTTTATAGAAAGGCTCCTGATCTTTGTGTGTTAATTTTATAGTCTGCTACCTTGCTGAATATGTTTACTAGCTGTAGGAGTTTCCTCGTTGAGTCTTTAGAGTCTTTTTTATATAGAATCATATCATCTGTAAAATAAATACATAAATAAAAGGATATTTTGACTTCTTACCTTATATCTTGAACCATAGCAAGAAGCAAAGAAATTGCTGTATGAGTAGAATGGGGCTTTTGAAACTTCAAAACCCACCCCCCAGTGATATACTTCCTCCAATAAGCCCACACGTATTAAACCTACCCAAACAGCAAATAGCCCCACCAACCAGGGACCAAGGACTCAAACATCTGCACCACTGGAAACAATCTTATTCAAACCCCCACAATGACCTCACTTCTGGGGAACAGTAATGAGACAGTCATTCATGCCCTGAAACAAGAGGAGACTGCAGAGCCAACTTCCCAGAGAAGACCTCTCCTTTGAGGAAGTCTTGAAGAGCAATAACCCTGGAGGCCCAGCGGTGAGATTAATTTGTTCTACCTTCCCTGCTTCCTCCTAATCTCCTACGAGTCATCTGTTTCCATCCTTAATGTCTAAACATGCAAATATTGCCGCACTTACTGCTCATTAGTTTAGCTAAAGGAAGTGCCCTTTAATTATGCCTCTAAATAATGAACCTCCTCCATCACCTTGACAATCAGTGCATATTTAGAAAGAAGCAAGGCCTCATTATGAAGCAGCAACTGCATCCCTTGGCTTCTTAGAAGATGGTAGCTTTCGTGAGGCAACAGAATTGGGAATCACAAGACAAGCAAGCCTTATGATTGCCTTAGCTCTTTGTGGCCTTACAGGCAAGAATGGCAGACAACTGCTTAGTAAGACATTACATTTAAGAAATAAAAGGAAAAGTACTGTTTGCCATAACACTCTTGTATCCCACTCCATAAACTCCTGATCTCTAAGTATTAGGTCTAAGCTCACAGTGACTTTTACAGTTCAATCCTGACTATTTGTTCTGCACTAAGTCTGTGGAAATGAAAGTCATTTGACTAAAGTGTTAAACCAAACCCACCGTTCTGCAAAGCTCCACGTTGCTTACCATTATGCTTTTATTTTGTTGAGATTTATGTAGCTTGGCAGAGCTAAACCTTGACCATATTTCTCCATTTGTTGATCTAAAGAGAAAGCCACAGGAATTGTTTGTTGACATTCCATTGGCAATAGCAAAGGCAGAGTGGACAGCTCTATTGTGAACCTGTCTGCCTGGCCTGGATGAATGAAGCTCATGTCGTGGAAACAAATCATCCCTGCTGTCTGGCATGCCACATTCCTGGTTCATCTGTCAATCCTGGATTCATGGGCCACATCCCTGGTGGACACCAAGTCCCACAACAATAGAGAACTGACTTTACATCCATTATGGGGAGAGATTACAAACATTCATTCCAACTCTCCCTGCACTTTGTTGCATTGAGTTTTTTACTGGTTCAGTTCCTTCACTACCCTGGGATAGATAACTCTCTAATCTTTAACTCAGCTTCTAAACTAAATATGTGTTCAGTAAATGTATATTAATCTCTAACTTTTCTGCATGGCATAACCTGACCCACACTGTGGCTCCTGAAGAGACATACAAGTCCAGTTTGACTACATACATATCATCCAAGGGACACTGAAAAGAGCCTCCACTGAGTCCCAAACACATCCAGCTCTTTATATATTTATTCTCTGAATGATATTTAGAATATTTTTAAATGAACAGCTGAAATGACTAAAACACGAGGCAGGCATCCTTCATGTCTTTTTGTACAGGAAAGTTCCATAAAGGCAAGTCTATAGATGCAGAACACAGTTCTGTTCTGCCCAGGGCTTGGGCTCAGAGTAAAACCAGACAATTTTATTATAGGATGCTGATGTTCGAAAACTGGATTCTGTGATTGCCCAACAAGATGAGTTATTAAAAGCCCTTGACTTGTATGCTTACAATGAGTGAATATGAGAAAGTATAATCATACTTCAATAAAGCTGTTATATATTAATAAAAATTGAAAATTCTTTAAAAAAGAAGGAAAGGAGGAGAGACATATGGCCACACTCTCTTGGCTTGAAGTGCTGAGACACTGAGAAATGCCAGGGTTGTTAGAAACTGAAAGGGCAAATACCAGAAATGATAGGGAGGCAGTAAAGGCACTGAAAATCTGAACACAGGGTCTCCTAGAATCCTTCAAATTGTCATCCACCCTGTGAACTGTGTCCATAGGGGAACCCACAAGTGCCTGGGAAGCAGCAGCTGCAAGAAGTAGGAAACCCAGCAGCACAGATATCAGAGCCACTGTGCACTGAGCAGGAGACAGACACATTTTGGAATTCTTCTAAGTAAGAATGACTAGGGACACGTCTAGAATTTTCCAGCAGAATTCCAGAAGAGAAACTCTTGGAGATGAATGAGCATGTGTCAGGGTTTAAAGGGCTGACCTAGAGCTAAGGATGAGCAAAAACAACAAACAATCCTCAATAAAACAGAAAGCCAAACCTTGGCAAGTGCCAAGTGCCAGGGGGTCATCTGGTCATTCAGGTAAAATCAGCAGTCTCACAGGACGAGCCAGAGCATCAACCCCAGGGTTCAGTGGAACAAAATTGTCAGATACATGAAGTAACAATGGAATGCAAATGAATATCCAGAGTAATACTGTGAAATAGAGTTTGTTGTGACCAGTAGATTGAGCAGGTGAATGGGAAGGTATCAGCTACAAGCACACTTAGAAAGCCTAGGTGGGGCATTCAGCATCCTCATGAAATGAGTGGGTTCACAAGTGAAGCCTAGGTGGGGCATCCAACATCCTCATGAAATGAGTGGGTTCACAAGTGAAGCCTAGGTGGGGCATCCAACATCCTCATGAAATGAGTGGGTTCACAAGTGAAGCCTAGGTGGGGCATTCAACATCCTCATGAAATGAGTGGGTTCACAAGTGGCATGAAAGAGGTCCGCCAGGCAGGGATGGTGCAAATCATTTTTAAACTTGTTAAAAGCATCACTTTAAAGGCTAGAGATCAGCAAGCTTCAAGCTTAATGGTACAAAGGAAACAAACCAGATCCTATTGTCTACAACCTGTTGAATCATTAAAAAAAAAAAAAAATAGAGCGGACATCTTGAAAAATGTGTCACGCACAGGGAAAAAGCAATATAAAGTAGCAAGCAATATTTTTATGAAAATTTGGAATAGCAAAAGACAAAAGGAATGGCCAGGAAGGTCCGTTCTTCTAGTAAAAAGGGACTGATATTGAAACAGAACTGCCAGTTGGGAAGGAAGGGCAAGCTCTGGAAATGATGGCTGTGTGTAAGGACCAGGCTTCCTCCCGGCCTCTCTCAACACTTGGCTGTAAGTGCAGTGGTTTTAGCAGAGAACTGCATAGCATACAAGGCAGGAAGGTGTAATGGCCAGAACCATCGAGGTGTTAGATAAGTTATAATGATCTAAGGTTCACCCATTTTCTGTGAAGTTTTGTAACGTTAATCATAAATATACTGTGATACGATAAAGATTCTTATTAAAGAAAGCCTGCTTGAGGTTAGACACGAGGAGATGAAAGAACTATGCAGGCAAAAACGTCCATGCTCGGAGGATTGTAGACTTCTTAAAGGAGACAGAAAGGCCAAGTGCTGGCTGTTGAAAGTAACTGTCCATGGGTTTAGGCCACTGTACAGAAGGAAGACATCAAACTTGGACTTTCCTAACAATGCCCTCAACCCGTGGCCTGTATATCACACCGTACTTAAGAATCCAGAGTTGCTTAGTTACCATGAAGCAGAGTTCAACAGCACCTAGACAGAAAATCCTGAGGGCTGCATTTGAGAGAATAGACAAGAACACTAGTTGGATGAGAGAAATATAGAGAGTGCTGAAGAGGGCAGTGTGTGCTGCTCTTGGGGCTGCAGGCAACAGTACCAGCGTTATCTGCATGTGGACTGCACTAACGCTCTAAAAGGGCTAAGGCACTAACAAAGGCAGACTAAGCATCATTTATCCCTCCACACAGAATGACTGCTTACTCAAATAGGATGTGCAGGTCATGGGTGTCTATTGAGGTGCATGGAGGTTCTAGACCTAAACTGACATCCAAAGGTGGAACTCTAAGAAGAGCTGAAGGTGTCCCCAAAGCTTCAGCAGTTTTGTGTATTTATTTGGGAATCTTTGTGTCCTCATCTGTTGCCTCCAGGTGTCTGGGCCCTTCCTGTTCTCCACATTGGTTTCTGAGAAAGCTCACTGGAGCTTCCCTGCAGTGATTTCCTCTGACTAGTGTAAAGATTGAGCCACATCTGAGCTCTGCTACTCCATTAGTGAGGATGCAGTGGCCCTTCTGTTTCTCTCCTAACTCCAGTATCCAAAGAGAAAGGCAGAGGACCGCACTAGAAGCAGCTCTGTATTTGACTCCACGCACCCTTATGTACCAGTCTCTTGCTCCAGGAGATCCTTGCCTAGGCTGCCTTGGCACTGCAAGCACTGTTGGTTGTTGAGCAGCCCACGTTCTCCTATAGGTTGTCCTGGAAACTGAGACTTTCCCAACACCCTCGTCCCTTCCTGTCAAAAAAAAAAAAAAAAAGCTACAAGGATTCCCATGAACTGCCACCTTGTCGAAGGTTTTATTACTGTCATAAATATAGGCGGGCAATGAAGTTATATCTATTTGGACACAAAGCTAAGATAAACTCCTATCTATTATCTAGACTCCAAAAGTGACCCCACAGCTGGATCATAAATGTGATTTGGGACTTGAATTGCTTGGAGAATCTTTTGATAACCAACCACAGTGCTTTTCTGTCTGTAAGCATATGAATAAAATGAGTCGCATAAGCCACCAGTGAAAATATGCCTTTGGGTTTATTCTAGAATACTAAAAATATTTCTTTTCCATGTCTAGCAAAAATAGAAATATATTGTGCTGGGAATCCAAAAGAAGTGGAAGCCAAATGCTGTGTTGTATTTATACACTGCCCATTGAGCGACTTACGCAGTCACTCACTCGTCAACTTTAAAAATACAAACAAACTGTATTTTAGGAACAAATAGTCATTAAGGCCCTGTAACCTCTCAGATAAGCTCAGTTCTGCCTCATATCACCAGTGTAGCCTTGGTGAGTCGTCTCATCTCTGTGAGCCTGTTTCTTACTGGTACAATATGTGCATCCATGTATACTATGTGTATATGTATATGTATGTATGCATAAACATATGCATGTGTGTATGTATGTACATGCGTATGTATACATGCGTGCATGTACGTGTGTAGATAGGTAGGTATGCATGCATGCATGTATGTGTATGTGTGTGTATACATAGATGACTGGACACATAGATGATAGATAGATAGATAGATAGATAGTAGATAGATAGATAATCGATGGGTAGTAGATAGAAGATGGATGTCAGACAATACTGCAAATGGCATAAGCAGCCTTAGAGCTGAGTTCATGGAGCCTTTTGGTCTGCAGCTTATACATAGGAAGCACTGCTCTATTGAGAATGGAGTATATGGCAGTCCCTAGAATAACAACATTCTTTTCCTCTGTATAAGGATGTGGTCTTAAAATACGATTCTTAAAATACGATTTCTAATATGAAAAGAAATTCAAATAAAATAGCTGGCTCTGGATTTGCTACCAATTATGACCAGAGTGCACTTGGATCCCCTTGCCTAATTACAGGAAAGAGAGGGACAGAAGAACATTTTGACAACAGTTAACAAGAACATGAGTGTGCACATAACAAAACTCAAACTCTAAAATTTAATTTTTCACATGCTCAGAACTCTTCTACAGATGAATTGTTGGGAAAATATAATGAAGGAGGAATCTTTAGATTTCAAAAGATTTGGAGCTGGGCAGTGGTGGTGCACGCCTTTAATCCCAGCACTTGGGAGGCAGAGGCAGGTGGATTTCTGAGCTCAAGGCCAGTCTGGTCTACAGAGTGAGTTCCAGGACAGCCAGGGCTGTGCAGAGAAACCCTGTCTCGAAAAACTGAAAGAAAAAAAAAAAGATTTGGAAAACATAAATTTTTTAATGGTCAAATCTGTTGTATAGATATAGACATAAGGCTAAGACTAGAGAAAGCAAGACTGTGGGTGCCAAAGAAGTATATGCTATGGGGAGTAGAGAGTAGCAAAGTTTGGGGTGCTGTTCAAGGAAGGGACTTTCGGGTAGCTGGTAGGATGCCAGTTGTAGCTGTCAGTATGGTTACATGGAAGCCCACTCTCTGATACTTTAAACACCGTGTGGTTTGAAATCTTTATATTTCAGCAGGAAATGTCTTAAATAGCGGAAGCAGTATGCACTGAGGGCCACTGTGTGAAGGCCTTTGTCCTATGACAATGAATGAAGCTCAACCTAGGCCCTGAAGCTAAGTGTCCAGTAGGAGAGAAAAAGAATTACACTACCATGATTGGAACTAGAATGGAGAGAAGGGCAAAAAATTAACTGGCAAGGGTCACCTCATCTGTACCAGGAACTGCACATTAGGGCAGGACCTGACAAGTTTGAAATACCTACTGCAAGCTGGCCTACTCTAAGGATACAGGATGTAACTGACCCTCTCTGGGACCTGACGAGCACAATACAGGCTGACTATTTTCCTGTAGATGAACTTCATATGCAGTGCTCACTTGACCTTCGCCTCACTGTCCTGGCTTACTCTGCCGAGCACTCTTACCCAGAATTCACATTTTGACTATGGCTTGGAGAGATGGACTAGAACTGGCTAGAAAATATAACATTGATATTTGAATCAAGATTATACTTTTGCCAGGGAAGTAATAAGTCTGGGGTCCCCGAGAGATATATATAGCCAGACTGGAAGAACTCAGGTCAGCAGTGGAAGACATTTACAACAGGAAAGCATAAATCACAAAATGTTCTTTAAAAATCATTTGGGGGCATTGGGGGGATGGCTCAGGTGATTAAGTATTTGCTGTGCGTGTATGAAGACCCAGCTTCAGTCCCCAGCACCTACAGAAAAATCCAGGCTTGGTAACGCAGACCTGTATCCCAGCCATGGAGAAGGAAAGGCAGGAGAGTAACTGGGACTTGCTGACCAGCCAGCCCAGTCTAGCCTAATCGTTGAGCTCCAGGCTCAGTGAGGCTGTGTGTGATGGTACCCGCCTTTGATCCCAGTACCAGGAGGCAGAGGTATGTGGAGTTCTGTGAGTTCAAGACCAGCCTGATCTACCTAGTGAGATCCAGGCCAGCCAAAGCAATGCAGAGAGACCCTGTCTCAAAGACAAATGAGCAAATAAAATACAAGAACTATAGTAAGATAAAGAGCGACTGAGGAAGACACCTAACAATGACCTCTGCCTTCCACGTGGACACATGCATACACATACATGTGCTCACACATGAAAGAAGAATCATTTTTCCCCAAATAAAGCACAAAGTTGGTTTTTTAACTTTTATTACATGATGATGAGAAAAGTTACATGATTTCAATTTATCTATGATCCTGAGAGTGTCAGAGCGCCTGGGAGTGGAGCTTCCTCTGGGTGTTGTGGGACTGGCTGCAGAGCTTGTGCCCAAGGTCTGCTCAGGACACCAGCCCAGAGAGACCAGCCAAAGTTGTTTTTGTTTTAATGAAAATACTCAAGTATCAGCAAAGATGAATTACAGATATGCTGCAGTGGGCAAAGGTACATTGGAATAGGTTTGCTGAGAGTAGGAATAGGTTTGCTGAGAGTATTCTGAGACCTGAAATCCCCTTTCTAGGGGATAAATGAGGCTTCGCAGCCAAAGGCCCCTGGAAAAGAAGGGCAGTTCCCCATGTAGGACTCTTACAGAAAACAAAAGGTTCCGTGAGGACAGAAATAAAGGATGTAAAAGCAACCAGTGGTCTGCAGTGTGGCACAGTGTGTCTAAGTCGCTTGCCACCAAGACTGGTGCCCCGAGTTTAACCCCCAAGACCCACATGGTGGCAGGAAAGAACTAGCCTCTGCAGATGCCCTCTGAAGTCCACACATGGGCATGGCATGTTCCTTCCCTCCATAGTCCACACATGCGCATGGCGTATTCCTTCTCACCGTAGTCCACACATGCGCATGGCGTGTTCCTTCCCTCCGTAGTCCACACATGCTCATGGCATGTTCCTTCTCTCCGTAGTCCACACATGTACATGGCATGTTCCTTCCCTTCGTAGTCCACACATGCTCATGGCATGTTCCTTCTCTTCATAATAAATGCTTAGAAATGAAAAGAATATAGATTTTGAGCAGAAAGCTCTTGGTCTGCACGTCTCTGGGCCCACCCTCTGTTAGTGGGAAATTGGGAATATTATTCAGCCACTCTAGCCCCTACATCCTTACCTACAAACCAAGCTATATGACCACTACATACAAACATAAAGCATTTAATTCATGCTAGATGGTCACTAAATAGAGACAGTCCCTGTTTTAACATGACCATTATTATTACTATTATTATTATTATTATTATTATTATTATTATTATTATTATACCATATTTTACCCCAGATCTGATGAGAGTTCTGGCTGAGTCAGATCAACCCTGCCCTGGGTAGTCTAGCATTCAGGGTTTCTGGGAAACAATGTCACTCCCTCCAATGAACTTAGTTCTAAGTGGCACCCTGGCTCAGTAAGATGTTTAAATTCTAGAACCTGATGTCATGGGTTTGAGCCCTAGCTCTGACACTACAGGGTTGTGGCCTGAAGGCTGGATGCCTTGGTTTCTCAACCTGTTAAACTTCAGTTTCCACATAGTGCTGTTTGTATAACATGGTACCAAGCATAACTTTCTGACTTGGGGCATCTGCGTTAAGGGACGGATGATGACCCTTTCCCGTGTGCTCAGCAGAGAGATCCTCGCCAACTTGGCTGAAGCCACTTGGTATCACTGGTTATTCTCACCTCTGTGGCCTCTGAGTTTCTGCCTTGAGATCCTCTTTCTGATTTACATGGGTCTGGCTCTCGCTTAGTTCAAAGATAACGAGTCTTTAAGTCTTTCCCCAAGCACTGCTTCTGCCTACTGCTCAGCTAGACACTGGAAGCATGGCAGCCTGACGGGATGCTCCGTGAGGCGCTCCACACCCATCACTGCATCTCCACACTTTCCTCACTGTGTACAGACAGGAAGGGACTGTCAAGCCTTAAGGAGAAAGAACCCCTTACTACTAAGACAAAGCTGAGTATAAAGACCCTGAGCCCATGCAGGAAAGGGATTATGCTGAGGACTCATCTGCTGACCACAGGAGGGCTTCCCACTTTTGCTTCATAAAAGTGAGGCTGAGCCATAGATAGGGCTCTCAGGCTTTGCTGGAGGATGCCCAGGTCCAGGCTGGGGTGTGGTACCTCCATGAGAACTCTGTTCTGAGCAGTCATTGTAACTTCCCACCTCTCAGTAATGGGCAGTCTGTTCACCAAGCTGCCTCGCATCTGGGCATTGACACACCATTCTGCTACCTGACCTGAGAGGGACCACGTACCTCACAAAGGTCACACGGCCTACTCTGCCCAGCTGTGATGCCCTATACAGGCTCTTGTGGAGCCAGGGAACATTCATGTTAATGGCCAAGCCTTAGCAAGAACCCTCATTACCGTTTATTACTCTGGCCTGCAGCAGCATTTCTGTATTTTATCTCACAAAGCTTAGCCAAGGAGAGGCGGGACATGAAAAGACATTCATCTAATATGACTTTACACAATCTTAACCACTGCAAGTCATTTGTCCCTAACATGCTTAAAGCCTTTTATCTGTAAGAGCAAAGTACAATTGGTCAGTTAACTTGAATTGAAGTTGTGTATTACAACCTTAGTCAAATGCTATTTGCCTTCTCCATGACTCCATAGGTCGCTCTCTCCTTGACACTCCTGCCCCCTGCTCTATGTCCACTCTGCTGCCTGGCCTTAGTGATCTTCTCAGGCACATGGCATGGTTGGGAACACTGCTACTTTCCTAGATGTGTTTGATGAATCTTCAGGCCACTCTTGCCTTGGGCTTGCTTACAGAAGGGCTCATCAGAGCAGGTGTGTCAGGAACACTTAAATGTTTCAAGGGAAACAAGTCACTTAATTTGGGTGATATTAATATATCACCAATGACATTATGGGAGAGATATTAGAAATACATGAGTGGACTTTAAAAAATGTTTAATAGCCACCCATTTATTTTAATGAGTATAAGAAAATGTGTAACTTCCACATTACAACATGATTTCACAGCTATGAAATAATATAAAATTATTTTGTCAGTTTAAGTGAGTTAATTTAGAGAAAAATGTTAAGAAAATGAGAGCAGAAGAGCCATATTGAGTCACTCATTTATAAAGCAGACAAAACTCCCCACCATCAGTCCCCGAAGATTCAAACAAGTAATTTCATAAGGAATATTATCCAAGCGGTCAGAACACACATGAAAAGGTGCTCAACTTTATTAAACTCTGGGAAATGTCAATTTTAAATCCATAACGAACAACCCTACAACTATCAGAACTTCCAAAAATAAATTTCAGATGGATAATACAGATATCTGGCAGAGATGTAGAGCAAACAGAAACCCTGAATATTGCTTGTGGCAGTAGAAGCTGCTGTAGCCGTTGTGGAAACCTCTTTGGCAATACCCAAAATGGATCCAGCAGGTCCAGCTTAGACATCTACCCAGGGAAAACATACACGTGTTCACTCAAAGACATGAATGGCGTTCAAGAAATGAATGAGGTTTAAAAAATGCTATTTGGATCTATTAAAAACCTGTTCTATAGTGCTCTGTGAAGAGGGATGAGTCACTGTTCCCATCTTTGAGAGGGAGCACTCCCCAGAGTGTGGCGGAGCACTCTTCCAGAGTGCTCACTGCATCACTGCATTCTGGATTTCAAGCTGAATACCTAGAATAAAAAAAAAAATCTAAAATGGTCCCACATTGTCAGGCAAACAGCCACTTACCTCAGCAATGGGGGCCGTGGTTATTTGACACTTTGCTCAATGAGATTTGGTTGAGTGAATATCCATATGAACAATAATTCTTTTCACTCTGGATCTGTTTCTCTGTGTAAGTCAGCATTGCCTCTCTGTGAGAGAAAGACCCTTGTCTGTCTTATTTCCTAATTTACCAGTATCAATAAGGGACTTATTGTAACACCTATTTCATTCACATTCCCTGTGAGTATAGATGGCTGCGGAGGTGGGTGGATTGACAGGGACATAGGATAGAAATAAACAGATGGGGAAGGCTGGGAGTGGTCTGTAGTTAAATTATCCCTCTCCCCACAAAAGGCAGAGCCTCCCACCATATAAGGAATATTCCATAAAGAGTCTAACAAACCTTAGCTATCTCTGTGAAGGATATTCTCTGGCAGTTTGAATTCTTACCATCGGCCATAGACTTAAAAGAAAGGGGAGAAAGAAGACGAAGAGGGAAAGGAAGAGGAGGAGGAGGAGGAGGGGGAGGAGGAGGAGGAAGAGGAGGAGGAGGAGGAGGAAAAACTTAAGGCACAGATTAGTATTTCAGGAAAACAAGGTTCTAATTTACAACCAAGACCTTTGGTTTAATCAGCCAAAGAAAGTGTGAATAGCTCTGCCTTTCTCCTGTTCTCCCGCCACACTTGGAGCCCAGGTTTACCTCTTTGGCCTTTAATTATTCCGTGCTCTCACATGGCTTTATCTCTGACACATGAGGATCAAAATTTGATTATCCAGTCAGAGGTTTCAGCAAAAATTCACATTCAAGTCACTAAATTGAGAGTTAGAAAAGGAACAGAGGATTGAGGCTAGACTTTGAAAGGATGTTTTAGAGGTCTTTTTAATTAAATCCGTGTTATTATTTAGGATGTGGGAGAATCATTTACATGCCATACAGGGGTGTTTGCAAACTCAGCTGTGCTGTTCTAAAAGCTGCAGCATGAGTCATACAGCCAGAACAGGTCTGCTCCCTTGTCCTAACACAGTGAGCCATGCCTACTTTACCCTAGACAGCAACTGGGTCCTATGAGGTCAGAGGAAGACTTGGCAGAACCCCTACTTTGTCAAATCAGGCTCTGGGTAATGACCAGCTAGTGACGGGGGAAGCCAAAGGAACAAATGTTAAGCTCCCTGTCCCCACCCAGGGTCGTGTAACCATCACAGCAATGTGTAAAGAACAGTCACCGCAGATGTCACATCAGGACACTCGGGGCTAGAGAATTGGAATAGCTTGTTTTAGCCACAGAGCTCTTAACTACTCTCTAAAAACTCTGCTCTTTGAAGGATACTTTTTTTTAACTTATTCACTTTACATCCTGCTCACTGCCCCCCTCTCAGTCATCCCCTCCCATAATCCTTCCCTCACCCCCTCCTTCCCTTCTCCTCTAAGCAGATCCCCGCCCCAGTATCCCCTACCCTGGCACTTCAAGTTTCTGCAAGGGTAGGCACTTCCTCTCCCACTGAGGTCAGAAAAGGCGGCCAAGCTAGAAGAACGTATCCCACATACAGGCCAACAGCTTTTGGGATAGCCCCTGCTCCAGTTGTTTGGGGCCCACTTGAAGACAAAGCTGTACATCTGCTACATAGGTGCGGGGAGACCTAGGTCCAGCCTGTGTATGTTCTTTGGCTGGTGGTTCAGTCTCAGAGCCCCAAGAGTCTAGGTTAGTTGATTCTCTTAGTTTTTCCGTGGAATTTGTTATCCCCTTCGGGGCCTGAAATCTTTCCTCCTATTCTTCCATAAAAGTCCCCAAGCTCCATCTACTGTTTGGCTATGGATGTCTGCATCTGTCTATGAGAAATTCAAAGATTGAGGATGAGCAGGGACTGAGGGAGTGCCCAACCAATAACTGACCCAACTTATGACTCATCTCTGGGGCAAGCACCAATCCCTGACATTACTAATGATACTCTGTTAATGCTTGCAGACAGGAGTCTAGCAAGGCTGTCCTCGGAGAGCTCCACTCACCAGACTCAGACAGATAAAGGGTACTTCTTGATATTAACCTTTTGATCACATTGAAGGACATTAGGAAAACTAGTCCACAAGACTCAGTAGACAGATGAGTGTGTTGAGAACAATGGTTTCCACATCATAGGGGCCCCTCTGTATGACACATAGACAGACTTCTGTCCAGACACTATAGAAGAAAGGGCTGTCTTCAGTTTTAACAGTAGGTGTCTGTTCCTTTTCTGGGCCTAAGATGTGTAGTGCATCAGGTTTCCTCTTTGGGCTAGCGCTGGAAAGCTTCCATCTAATCGTCTGTCCCCTCTGTGAAAGTGTGTCAATACTCAGAATATCCATTTAAGGCAGAAAGCCACGTGCACTTCCTCCAAAGGTTCTTCTCAAATCTGTGCCTTGTCCTAAGTCCTCTTAAGGCACAGAGCCTAAGAGGGTAAGAGGAGATGCAATGGGTGCTATAAAGCTGCATTTGGATGAGACTAGCGTTCTTCCAAACCAGGCTGTAAGCAGCAATAATTAACGACCATGTCTTATTTGAGTGGAGAAAGGGAAAAATCAAGACTTTTACACACGGTACAGGACATGGATACAAGTTCCATCATGCCCCAGACCTACCTTGGTGCAAGGTGCTGCCTTGGTGCCAAGGTGTTTTGCCTTTGAGATGCCCATTCCTGGCATCTGGTAGAACTTGCAGGACTGTTTTCCATAAAGACAGGAGACATCAAGAAGCAGCTATGTCCCACCCCTTTCTTGCTTCAGACGATGCCAAGACCTGAGGGATCTCAGACAAGATTTTCCAATCCACCTTTTCTTTTTCACAACTTCTATTTCCCAACTTAAAAAGTATGTGTATGTTGTATTGGTATCCCAATATATTTCAGGTGTGTCAACATATAAACAAATGCCACATTCCCTTTCTCACTGCTCATCCGCTCTCTCCAGTAAGGACGGCACCACCAAGGCCCCCTTCTGTCTTCTCTCCCTGAGTACCCCCATGAGTGGGAAATGGGCACTCAAAAACCAGTGCTCACAACCACTGCTTCAAAGTAAGGAAGGCTGGAGCTCAACATTGCAGTCCAGGTATACGTTTTTTTCTTTGAGAATATTTTCTTTTAGCCTTGGTTACATTTGTCAAAAAGAAAAGAAAAAAAAAAAAACAGAAGAAAACAACAACCACAATAAAACCCTCAAGACTGTTCAGAGATAGCAAGTTTTTAAAATTCCCAATACCAACATGTTTTCCTGAATTGTGAACATAGAATCAATTATCATGCTAACCTACCTAATTAACAATGGCTCTGTCAAAATAAAACCTGTTCAGTCTAACTGAATTGCCTGGTTTTCCTTGCTTTGTCTTCTTGTAACTCAGCTCTTACCAGCTGGGCTCCGTTATATAATTGGTTGAGGAAACCTGATTGATATAATTATGGGGTTTTGCTAAAAACAAAACAAATAAACAACAAAACATGCGCACACACACACACACATACACATGCATACACACACACACATACACATACACACACATACACATGCATACACATGCATACACACACACTCATACATACACACACACATGCATACACACACACATACATATACACACACACACACACACACACATACACACACATGCATACACACATACATATACACACACACACACACACACACACACTCACACATACACACACCTGACTCTAATAATACCTGCTGTCCCCTTTACCCTAATACAGAGCTCTTACAGCGGGCTCTCCTTGGGACCTTCTTCTCCTGATTCCCTGACCTCCATGTTGCTTTTTCAACTGTATAGCCCCACCTACTGATGGCAGCAAAAGCAATATACCTTTCTGGAACTCAGTGCACAAGTGGCCTTTAATTTCGTAATGTCTTCAAGGTCTCCGATGTGCAATTACTTTAATTGGACCTCGTAATTAGATGGTCAGCCAAGGGCATGGAGGATATATTGGAGTTTGGCGCTTTTTTTTTTTCTTTTCATTTTTTCTTTTTCTGGACTGAGAACTGTAACCCAAGCAACAAAGACCCAGCTGGTTCCAGTCATGGCACTGGATGCTTGGAGAGCAATTGAAGATGGTGGAAGCTGATCTTCATGCCAAGCAGCTCAGCTCACTGGCAGAGTCACCCTTGGTGTAGGAATGGATAATAGAGTCTAATATTTCTCTGGGTGTCTCTCATTGACGACAGTCCTACAGAATCAAAAGTTCTCACAGAGGGCCAGACAAGGTTGGAAGTTGAGGTGCTTCCTGGGAGATCAGGGAAGCTCACACCAGGGGTTCCCAAGCCTGAGCAGAAAGATTTGAAGTCGTTAATCAGCGTCAGAGTTGCTGAACGCAAAATGTCTCCTTAGTTACCCACAAGAGCTGATACTGGCATTTCATCTAACTGAACAGAAGCTGGTCCAAACAGGAGCTTTGCTGGTTACTGGGCAACCAAGGAAACAAGCAATAGATACAATATACACAGCTATATGTGACCACTGGAGCAATATACTGGGAATATCTGTGTGTGAGAGAGACACCTTCCAGCCAATAGGACTACGGTGCCACTGAGTCAAAGAAAATCATTCAAACCAACCCTAAAACCACTCAAGTCATGACCTCAAAACAAGGATCATCAGGATGAGTAGACGTGTTCTCCATGCCTTTGGCGATTCCTGTTATGTTGGTGCTGGTCTCTGTTTGATTTCCATGTTTACTATATCACTTTGTGAAGTCAGCCAAGAAGAAACAGCGTTAGGATCCGGGAGAGCTGGGCTCTGGTTGCAGCACCGTCTTCCCAGGAAGCTACTTTCGATAGAATCATCGAACTTTTAACGTTCTTGGTGATCTTTTGTTTGGTTGGTTGGGGTTGTTGTTATTGTTGTTGTTTTGGTTTTTGTTTGTTTCGCATTGTAGAAGACATGCAACACTCACTCATCCTTCCTGGAAGAAGAGGGTAGTATTGTGGAACACTTTAAAATTAATAAAGCATCCTTCACTAATGGAAAAACGATTAGTTCTGTGGCCATTAATGAAGGTTGTTAAGGATCTATTATTAACACAAATTAATGTTAAATCAGATGAGGAATGAAGTGAATGTAAATACATAAATAACATCTAAATGAATGGGTTCAGAGGCAGTCATTATAATAATTGAATACCAAGCTCGCTACTCTGGCTCTGGGTCCCTGGTGAAGGGAGGAACCTCGACACTGGATGATGGATGCTGCTGCTTTTTCTTTTACACTTTGACTCTGAGCACCCCAGCTCCAGTCAAGCCATCTCTCTCCATCTTCAGCCTAGCTCCTGTTCTCTCTCAGGCTCTCCCATGTGCCTGATGGCTTGCACTAACGCAATGCCTTCTATCCACAGCTCAGGCTGAGAGTTCAGGGGCAGTCAGGGACTATTTCAGGAGCAGGTCTAGTCACTCTGCTATTCTTTGGAAACTGATGGTTCCCATGGCCACCACATAAGGATTCAAACTCAGTGTCAGTCCTCTAGTAAACTCATGGAAACTACTCTCCTCTGCCTGGACTGAGGTTTGATGTAGGAGGAGAAAATCCAATAAAATTAAGTCCTTAAGGCTTACACAAAACAGGGGCATCTTCTCCTGACTCAGAGCTTCCTCACAGGCCACAGCATCTAATTCCTCCTAAACTGCAAGAATCTTACACAGACACACACCCAATAAACAATTGGTTGCAATTGTTTTTGTTGTTGTTTAGTTTTAAGGGCATGCACAACCATCTAAAAGCAGAGGTCCTCAAACATACAGTGCCTGAAAATCTAGTTGGAAGGAAGATAGATTCAGAAGGTCAGGGTCTAGGCTGAGCTGCATCCCTAACAAGCTCTCAGGTGGCACATGCTCCACTCTGCTCTGGAAGTTTGGTGCCTCTGGTTAATGACAATTAAGACTACAAAGGAGGCTGGTAAGGCTTGAAGCCCAAGCTCACTGTGTGACCTTGGATAAGCCATTTAACTTCCGTGAGCATTTGTCTATCTGTAAAATAGAGAATAGAGTAGCTCCGTCCCCGTGAGTTGATGGGTGTCTAGAAACACACAAGAGAAAGCTATAGAGAATGTAGCCCACAGCCAACAAGGGCATCACAGAGCCTGCACTCCTTCACCTGCCCTCTCTCTTTCAGCACCTTCTACTGAATCTTAAGTCTGAGCGTTCCCCAACTTATGCCAGATCACTAGAGAGAGAGAGCCTAGGAGATGATCAGGTCATCGCTGGAGTCCCCTCATCTTTCTCTGTATGGAGGCTCCAAGAATATTTAGTTCCATAAATTAATGAGTGAATGAGTAAGTGTATAACTTAATATAGTTTTTAAACCATTTAATGGATGACTTTTTTACTATAGCCATTTAACATGGGTCCTCCCTGTATACAAAACAGCATTTTTAAGCATATAGAATAGATTATTATTATTATTATTATTATTATTATTATTATTATTATTATTACTGTAAGGAGTTTTATTTACTTTTTCTGTCATGGGTTTGAATGTAGTTCATCTCCTTGGGCTTCTCAACCCAAACCCCTGCATGTTGGGGTCATGAGGAACACATACACACACACACACACACACATACACACACAGCCATGACAACAAAGTCAGGGGACTGGAGACCTCCCCAGTCTTATACACAAAGTTCATAAAAATCTGCTTTCTGAACAGTGTGGCTTGGCTTTGAGCCAAGAGGCATGAGCCACTTACATCTGTGGGAGCTGCATTTACTTCTGCACATCCACAATTACTTCTCCACATCTTGACATCCACAACCAGACAGAAGCTTAGCACTGGCCTGTGCTTCACCTACAATGGGCACAGATGGAGTCTATGCTAGGTGGTCCATGGGAAGCAGAGCCCCGAAGTGAATGCACCATCTTACCTGTCCGAAGCCAGAAAGTTGGGTCTGGTCAGGCTGTGATTTCTTCCACTTCCCATTTTTCTTATGTTTTTGTTTAGGTGGTAGAGATGGCTAGATTTTAAGCAGTTTTTCAGAGCTTTTTAGCACTCAAAACCCAGGTGTGAAAATTCCACTTGGTAAATATTCATAGTATTGGAAAGAGTCTGTGTTCAAGATTTTGAATGTTATCATGGATTTTAAACTACAACTGTTCCCTAAAGAGTCCTACAGATTCCCCCAAAGATAATGGCCTAATTTGTTCTTTGAAGTAAATACCCAGTTTCATTGCTGTGGATTGTCAAACAGAAGCAACCTGTTGGCAAGCCTTGTTGGAAAACCAGTTGTGAAACGTAGCTCTACCTCTCCAGGGAAATGCGGTTCCAGGGGAGCGGATGATCCAGCTGGGGCAGCATGACTCTGCTAGTCTGGAGTGTTGATGTGAGGGGAGCGGGTGATCCAGCTGGGGCAGCAGGACTCTGCTAGTCTGGAGTGTTGATGTGAGGATTGCAGCATAGCCTGCCAACAACCCCAAGCCCCACCAAAGCAAGAGCAGTTTAGGGGTGCCCTAGGCTGGAAACCCACAGTGCTTCTGTGCATGTGTTCTAGTCTTTGCTGCTCCCAACACAGAAGAGCACATATCCCTGTGACCGGCCAGGAAGTCCCCTGGGAGCTCTGACAGGCAGAACACGCCCTCTGCCAACAGGCACCATGTCCTTAAAAGTGGAAACACTTAAAACTTTCAATTCTAGATCACTCCACTTTCTCTGGGCACAGGATTTATTATTTTGAATTATTCAGTGTAATTTTTTTCCCAGCAGACTGAGATATGAGATATGTCAACAAAATTACAATTATGTTTCTCTAAAGATATAGCCACTGAGATTTTCCCTTTTACTTTTTACTTGTAAAAAGTAAAATTCCATCCTGCATCACTTACAGATAGGCTATATTAATGGAAGAGCCAACCTCAGTACTTAGAGTAGCAAAATGAAAATTTAGGGTTTTTTTTGTGTTTTCAAATACACGACCAAGTTTCCGGCTTGTTTAATGTGAGGGGATTCTTACAGATTTATTTTCTTTGCATTGAAATATCTTTGAAAACCCAGGCCTGAAGGCAGGAGAGAGGAGTTCTGGGGTCTACTCCACCATGAACAATATGGGCCCAGTTGTGTCACACTGAGAAGGTCCCTGCCCACCTCTGGGCTACAGAACGGCTGAAATTGTACTCTGACATTGAACAGTTTCCACCCGTTCTTCTCTAGGTTCCCACAAACACAATGCTCCCTAGGGGCGAGGGACGCTACTTGTGAGAACTCTGATGTTTATCTGGTTAAGAAGGAACAAAAGGAAAGAAACATTTTTAGAGGGAAGTATTTTCCTTACCTCCTCTGCTGGTTTCCTCGCTTCCCCTGTGAAATCCCTGAGAAGCTAAGGGATGCGTTAGAGATGTTGCCAATGCCCTGCTCCCATCTTCCCTCCTTACAGGATTCTCCTGTGCCTGCCTGTGTCTACACAGATGAATCTCACCCCACATTTCTTTGCAAATCCCTCTTCATGAGGCTGCCTTGGACCCCTGGGGGCCTAAGCCATCTCTCTGAGCCTCACCCAAGACAGGGTTTACCACTCCCATGGGTCTGGGGTATTAGGATCCTCAACAGAGCTGTGCACAGCCAACAGCGCGGGCACACACTGAGGACTTCACTCACCTCCTACAGTGCTTGACCTATTTTAGACACATGGAAACTGGTGCTCCGCAAACTTTAAGTCCCATTTCTGAGCTGACTTGCTCATAGCCTCTGGATTTCGATAGGAATGTAGAGCCTGCCGGACTCCAAGATGAAGCAGAGATTTAGGAGACGATGCGATCCATCTTCCCTAGCCAGGGTCTCACAGAGCCTGCATGCCTGTATCTAATGATATAAACCCCTACACACAAAGCCGCTGAGGATGCGGTCTGTTGTACACAGGACGCCCCTGTGTCTGCTGGGGCCTTCTTAACCCTCAGCTTGGACAAGCAGGACTAGTCGATGCTAATTGTTCAGTCTTTTTGTATGTGGAAGACTCCATAGTCCATACGTTACATGAGCCTAACATGGCTCTCTCAACACTGATCCTGTTTGCGGGCAAAAGCTGCCTTGACTTTGTGCAGCTGCTACTGCTCAGTATAAGAACACCCATGGGAAAGGGATCCCTTCCTAAATCTCAAATTTAAAACATATGCTTCCTGACCAGGTAAAATATGGAATTTGCTTGGTGTATTTAAGCTTACAAGCTTCAGCAGGCATACAGGCCCCCTGCGGCTCTGAATCTGTGCCTCAGGGCCCTGACAGACATCACCTGGCTCTGGAAATTCATGAAGAGACATCCTGGGGGCAGTCAGTGGCTCCTGCTAGGAGCAAAGTCTGAAAGAGGAAGAAAGTGTGACCCACCAAGGACAGACATTTGTCTTGGGATAATCGTCCCAGAGTTCCAGAAAAGCAGCAGGAAGAGCATGTGAGCCCCAGCTTCTGGTGATGCAGGAAGGGACAATCACAGGTAATTCACTTCCATGTCCCGGACCAGGCAGTGCTGAGAGGTAGTGAAAATACAATAAACATGTATTGGGAAAATTGAATAAATTTTGCAGCAATCTTCTGAGAATTTTTATTACAAGTGCCTAGTAAGAAAGAAAACAGGTAAGCTTCTGAAATTATGTTACTTACTTTTCCGTTGTTGTGGGGAAAAAAAAATCCAGACAAGAGCAACTTAAGGAGGCAAGGGTTTATTTTGCCTCCGGGTTCAAGAGTTGAGCCCATCCCAGCAGAAAGGTAGGCTGGCAGCTCTAGCATGGTGGACTGTGGCATGAGATAGCTGAGCACAATGTCTCTGCAGTCAGGAAGCAGGGGGAGATGAATGCTCGACTCTCCTCCCTGCCCTTTAATTCAGTCTGGAACCCTGGGACCATGGGATGGTCTTGCCCACATCCAAAGTGGGTCTTCCTTCAGTTAAACCTCTTTTAGAAAGAGCGACAGAGACAGACCCAGAGGCACAGCACTTAAGGTTTGAAGTGTAGTCAACCTGACAGAAATTGCCCTACCTACAGTGCTTCTCTTGAGTGGAGGTTTTCAAACATAGCAGTTTGTGGCCCACAGGCTTGCTGAAACTGCAGGCCCACCACAGCCTACCAAGCACCACCCTGGATCTTCTGGTTTGTTGGAAGTGGGGAGGAGGGTTGGGGCCCCAGCAAAGTCTGCCTTCCTAGCAAGTCCCCAAGAAGTGCTGTTGCCTGTGAGCTGAGGACCATGCTTTGGGAATCCTGCTAAAACCAACCTGTTGAGCTGAATTAAGTGATGTTTCCAAAGAGCATCAGTATGATAGGTACAACTTGCAAGGCAGGATTTTATAGACTCCCAGTTGGGAACCAAAGCCTTAAAGGGTCACAGAAGAATATTTTCCTGAGTGATGACAAATGGGGTCCTTGTGACTCCTAAGCTGGAGACTAAACCCAAGCACCAGGAAGGCCCAATCTAGGGTTTACTGGCTTCCATCTTTGACTCCTATCCAACTCCGCTAACCCTTCCTTTATGGGGTTCTAAAGACTTTATAGGCAAGCCCCAAGGTGGGTGAGGGCTTTTAATTAATTAATGCAGTGACTAATTGCACTGGGTACTTTAATGCATACAAAAAAATGGTAACTGGAAACACAAAGGGAGCAGAAGTGGGCATCATCCACGGGTGGGGGAAGAAGATCTAATTAGAATCCCTTGAAGGCACTGGATTAAAAGCAATGAGTGAATGAATGAATGAACAAATGAACAAGCGAATGAACCAGCTGACTATTGAGAGGGGAGAGAGAGAGAGAGGGAAAGAGAGAGAGAGAGAGAGAGAGAGAGAGAGAGAGAGAGAGAGAGAGAGAGAGAGGACTGTCATGCCACAGTTCTAAGGTGCCAGGCACACCACCAGTGTCTAAGGAAGGACTAGTGTTCTTTTTGGTCCCTGTGGAGTAACTGAAATCCTGCATATTGAGCAATTCTTTATGTGCTCCAGCTACAAATTGCAAGGGCAGTTTCAGGATTGTTTTGGCGATTTGCCCAAATGTTGCTCAAACAAATTTCAAACACGGATAGTCTCTTGGACACAGGCCATCCACTATGGCCCTGTCCCTGAGCTCCTGTGGTCCTGAGTCAGCTTTCTGACAGAAGGTCCAGTGGATACTACCTGACCTGTCCCTGTCACCACCACAGGAAGCACACTGGCAGAAGTACAGGTGACCCCCTGGGAACATCTTAAATGGATTAGCAACAAGAGAGGCAGAGCGGAGATGCTACACAGTCCCCTCTTGGATCCAGCTCACCAGTCCTGTTCTCTTCCATCCCTTCCATCCTTAATGTATTTGAATGTGTCTTTCTCAGCGCTCTGTGGACTTTACGGATGTGTTTTAAGTTAGTTTCTGAGCTCAGGGCTTTTATCCTGTGTCACCTGTCTACACCTGGATCTGATGCCCATGCATAGAGCAAGCCTAGGAGACAAAGTGCTTGGCTGGCTTCTACCCTTCAGCCCTAGGTCAGCAGCAGTATTTGTTCTGGGATCCCAGTTTCAAGATGCCCCCTCACAGTACAAACTTCATGCAAGTATCCAATCACAAGCCTGCTTTGTGCCAAGGACCAAGGACCTAAATGTCCATTCTCTTCAAGGGTCTTTGAAACTCCTACAGACAAGGGAGGGCACAGCCCTCAGCAGTTGTCAGTTTCAAGTCTCATCTCAAATGTCTTTGTGTTTGATGTCTGAAGAGCTCTCTTCCCAGACATCTTAGTCTTGTTTCTTTATTTTACTATTGGCATTATATTTTACCCAGCATCTCAGTGTATTTTAGACGAGGAAAGATGACATGGTTTGATCTTCTTCTAGGTCTGCCCCAGCTCCCGAAAGAGGACACAGAGACTTATTCATATATTTATGCTTAGGCCTTACTCTAGGCTTGTTCTCCAAATAAGCCATAACTCAATTATCCCATTTATACTCATCTAAGTCCTGCCACATGGCTGGGTACTTCGTCTTAGTTTCGTAAATCTGACTTTCTCCATGCCTCGATGGCAAATCTCCCGTGCCTGACTCCTTCCAGAATCTCTCTCTCTGCTGATGTCCCACCTTCTAATCCGCCGATGTTTATTGGCCATCAGCCTTTTATTGACCTGTGATGCTTTACACGGTGCACAAGAGATTATCCCTCCAGAAAGACTAGAAATACGTGCTAAATGTTGTAGGTGCCTTCACTGAACTCAGACAACCCCATGAGTGATGCTGTTATCATGAGTGATACTATTATCTTCAATCTCACTTAACTATTGTTGCAGCAAAGAATTGAAAAGATTTTTTCCTCCCAAAGTTCAGAACAGAAATCCTAAAAATTTAATAATAATAAAAAGAAAGCTGTGCTACTCAAACCACTTACCCTAGAACCCCAGACTCAGTCCACATGGATTCGCTCCTGCTTGTTTGTCTTGTTTCCCTGTCCATCCCATTTTGTGTCTCCTACAAGCCTCAGGGCAAACTGGTTCTGCTGAACAACCCAAATGTATATCATCCCATTGTAACAGAACCCTCCATTGCTCAAGCATCTCCACCTTGCTGTCTGTACCAGGCCTGCCTCCTCAGTTCCCTTTCTGCCCTCTCTCTGCCTCTTTGCTCTCTCTAGCAAGTATGGCAGGTGCTGAGTAAGAATCGGGTGCTGAGGGACGGACGGGAGAGAGGACAAGACGGAAGCATCAGGGCAGACAATAAAGTAACCACAGAGAACAGAGTGGGAGAAGCCTAAAGCTGGGTAGCACATGGTGGCTCCGATGACAGATCACAAGACACAGGGACACAGAGAGCAGGTTTCGGCTGGCGTGGGAAGGGAGCACTGCGAGCCTACTTTGGGACACGGTACCTATGAAGTGCCTATAGAATCTCCAGGTGCAGCTGTTCAGGGATTATCTGCCATGTGAGCCCATTGTCCAGCAGCCAAGTCTCTCTGCTCAAGGTCCTCATGTGCTGGAATGTGATGCCACTGTGTCACATAAAAGGACAGGAAGCTAAGCATCGAAGCTCACAGTGGCCTGAGTGTCACCTCCAACTCCGATAACTTTACCAAGCTCCTTGTGATAGGAAGCCATGTCGTTTCTTTCACTCTCTTTTCCAGAGATCCCTGGAGCACAATTGATCCTCCTGATCTAGCAGGGAGTTGAGTAGCCTAAGCAAGAGTGTGGAAAGCTGCTTACAAATGGAAAGCATGTTCCAGGATTGATCGTTGCTATGACTGCCATCCCCTCCCCCACCCAGAGACCTCCAGACTTCCTGTTGCCTATAGAATAAAGGCAATACAAATCCTCAGTCCTCCAGTTCCAAAGGATGCTTGCAGCCTCAGCTCACACTCCTCACTTCCCTCAACACTCCATCCTACCCACATCTGCATTCTTGTCTGATGCCTCCATCTCTCTAATACACACACACACACACACACACACACATACACACACATATATACACACACCACATACACACATATACACACACATACACATACATATATACATACACACCACATACATATATACACATATATACATGGACACACATATACACATAAACACACACATGCATGCATACACATACACATACATACATATATACATATACAACTGCACACACATGCATATACACATAGACACACACACACACACACACACACACATACACACATACACCATGAGCTTACCTGGCTCCTTTCACAGATCTAGGATGACTATGAATTTCAGGATATTACAGCCTTTTTATCAATACCTTAGTTGGACTGGAAGCACTAGCTAGGCTTTTGAGTTGTTTCTCACAAAACAGGCTATGCTTTTTGCAAGTCTTTTAGAAATGACTGAAAGACTTGGACTCCATAGGCTGCCAAACTTGTGCCTCCAACAGTGGGAGGAAAAAGAGACCGATTAAAGGAATAAGAGGTTTCCGCTTCGTTGGCTTGAAATGTTTTCGTACCTTCTATGCCCAATGAAATCTTAGCATTGTTATGGTATTCACTCAGAATTCTACTTCCTCCCAGCTGGAAAGATCTCTCCATTCTCTGGAACCTTGAAGTGCTCCACCCCTGAGTTACACTTATTTCAATCCATATTATACTGGAATATTTTTGTATATGGGCCCCTAGCCCCCACTTTCCTCTCTCTCTCCCTCCCTATTACGTTGAAACCCCGAAGACAAAGAATCTGTTCCATAAACTCTTTCACATCTTCAATAAACATAGTAATTGATACAGAAGTTGACAAATCAGTGTGTCACATTCTGAATAGCTACATTAAAAAAAAAAAATCCCTGATTTAATGGAGAGACTAAGGCAGACCTTCTGACCTGCCCCTAGACCAGGTATTTGAACCAGACTGGCAGGAGCTCTGAAGACAATCTTCTGGCAACATAGCCTTCCTAGGTGTGCGTCTCTGGATCTCCGGCCTCTTTTCCACTTGCCGTCTAAAGAGCAGCTATGGCCACCTAACATAGACTCAGATCTGCAGGGGTTCTGAAAAGGAAGTAGCTTCGTCTAGGTCATGCCTTGGGCATCTATCTGTTCAGCGGAGCATCATGGGAAAGGCGTCAAGCCAGTTAGGTGTGCCAGTGATTTACACACAGTTAAAAATTAAAAATTTGTCTCCTCCCTGAGGAAAGGTCACTTTGCCTAGTTTCCTTCTCTTGGTTGACCTATGTAGCAATACTTCTATTTCTGCTGCCTCCCGGCTCGATCATTTTTCAATTACAGTTTGTCCCTGCCGTTCTAACTAAGGTCAATGTGGGTCTCTTCCTGATCATAGATCCACATTTATGAAACTCTAATTAGGCATTTCCTTCAGCTGCTGACATAGCTCATTGGGACAAGTCTGCAGCCATAAGCTTAGTATGAACTAGAAGACTGTTCAGATGTCCAATTAAGAGCTCATGAGCACAGTTCTGCTTGTTCCTGTGAGCCTTGGCTGCTCCTCACACAGGTAGTAGCCCCTGTTTTGATTTGGGAATATATAAATTGCACCATCTTTTGTGACTCATTACAAAAATGAGACAAGATGTGTTCCTTCACAAATGTTTAGGATTTTGCCCTTTTTTTGTACTTCATATGGCAATGGTGTAATACAGGAGCCCTCTCACATTCTGTGGGTAAAAGAATATAGTTACAATTTTTAGCTAGAAAAAAAATCATATGTATCAAGAACCTTAAAAAATAGCTATAACATTTGAGCCATTAAGTCCCCTTCCAGGAATTTTTCCTAAGGATATAATCAGAAATGGAGACAAATATTTATACCCAAGAAATTGATTATAGCATCATTTGCAATTGCTGTTATAAAACTAATCTGATAATGAGAGAATAGTTATGTTATAGGATATCTATATCCACATCACATGGCCACTTATAGTGGGGATTGTGAAGTTATTATTTCAATGCCAACATTAACTGATACATGCAAACTTTCAAATCTTTAAACCAGTGTGATCCAAACAGGGTTTTCACGGCCGCTGTTTCTCAGGGTTTTTATATGAACAGTGTAATAGAAATGTTCCCATCTTCAAGGTTGAAAGCATATTATAGGCATATTTGAGGCTTCTTAGAGTCTTGGATATGCTAATGAGGGTGGGAAAGCCCTTTCACCCCCCACTAGGAGACTCAGCTCAAGACACAGGGTCATTTACTAAGAGAAGTGTCATGGAAGCTGTCTATCAATAAAACATCATTTAGCAAAACTGTAGGAAATACATCCAGGACAAACTACAATATTGGGAAGGGCAGTGTTGCTCTGAATATGTGAAGTGGTCCTGACTTTTCCTTGGAAACATTTTCTCTTGTCTTATGAAATGGTTGAATGTTGAAGAATTAAGAGCAGAGAACCATTCTCCTTCATCTTCAGCAATCTTAGGGTGTAATGGGACAGACCAAAGCACATGGGAACCAACCTGCCATGTGCACATGGAGGATGGCTGCTGGCTGGGGGTGGGGGTGAGTGAGGGACCCAAGACAGAGAACACCCATAGGCTACCTACAAGGCCATCCCTGATGCCTTACTTTCCATGCGTTCAAGAATACTTCGCTATCTCCCTGGACCTACCGGAAGCTTCCAGATAGGTCTCAGGCTATCTCCAGAATATAAACCATTTTGCAGGTTGCTTTTGATGCCTGACTATCTTTGACTCCAACTCTGACCAAGGGTGCATTGAGATCCCTTGGGTGGAGTGCTTCATTCAAATACTCCCTTGGTTCACCCCTCTTCCAGCATCCCTGGACTCTGTCTTTAGGTTCTCCTGTGTACCGCCCCTATAACCTGGGAACAACCACTCCAGTCACAGGCTCAACCCAAAATCTCAACTTCCAGATAGGGTCTGATCTAAGACATCAATAAAGTGTGGAGTGTAAACTGAGTCAAGGACTCTCACTGAATTCAACAAGACATTGGAGTGAACTAACCTGGACCCATCCTGCTTGCCTACTAAAGTCCCTAAAATATTCTTCAAGCTTTATCAGACTAACAGGCTTCAAAAGGAGTAATTTTCTGAGACATGAGATGGGACAATATAAAAAAGAACATTAAGGGGAAATTTCTTATTCCAAAATGAAAGGGAAAAGAACATTTAGCATCCCTGTTGCTGTTATCTATTCATGAGAAACAGCATATTTAATCCAGTGCAGGATGGAGGGGGGCTTTGATGCCCTCACCTTGGGGTCACCTTCATGTAGAACTCATCTGTCTCCCCTGCCATCTGCAGCTGGGGCGATGGAGAGTGGATGACACAGATGAGACACACTTCAGAGGATCCCATGGGACGCAGAGGGAACGGAGGAGACTAAACACAAAGGAGAGAGCCCAGGGCCTGCACAGAGGGAGGGGAGCACTGTTCACTAGTTCTGCTGCCTTTTCTGGTTCCTGCCTTCCTTCCCATGGTTTTGTTAATAAAATGTCCAGTGTGAGTCTGGTCTCTTGGTCTCCTCCTAGTTCGGTTACTTTTGCTCCACTGTAACCAAATACCTACAACAAGGAGAGAGCTACTTTTGCTCTTTGTTTCTGAGATATCAGCCCGTCAGAAGAGAGAGGGAATGGCAAAGCAGAGCCATCCTTAGTTGCCAGGGAAGAACAAAGGGAATGTCCAGGGTGAGATACAGTCCCAAGGACACCCTCCCAGTAGCCTCTTCTTCCAACTAGGCCCCACAATGCAAGCTTTCACCACCTCCTAATAATATGGTCACACAATAAATCCATTAAGGGTTTCATTCATTCATTAGGTCAAGAGTCATACGGAGCCATATGGCAATGATCCCTAGAAATGGCCTCATTGATACACCAGAAGTATGCTTCATTGATTCCCCCGTGTGTTTCTCAACCAAGTGAGGGTGACAGTCAAAATCACCCGTCACATCACCATCTCCCCGAAATCCTACCAGTCTATTAATACTGGTTCCCAATCCAGGAAAAAGACAGGATTCCTGAGTATGGCCAGTTCCCAGTGCAGGCCAAAGGTTCCGTTTGTGGCCCGACTCTGCCTCCCTCGATACACCAAGGTAGAGAAAGGCAGAGTACTGCTAGAAAATCTGTCTCTCTTGGAGTTTACTTTCCT
The DNA here is from genome assembly GCF_008632895.1 of Mastomys coucha. Lineage (NCBI taxonomy): Eukaryota > Metazoa > Chordata > Mammalia > Rodentia > Muridae > Mastomys > Mastomys coucha. The sequence continues at coordinate 91,044,718 of NW_022196906.1, read as the reverse complement.
TGAATTGGAAGGGGTAGGCTACACTGGCTTCTCAGATGGGGATTCGGGGCTCCGGTTCCTCGGGGTTCCTGTTTCTTCCTTTTCCCAAGGCTGCCTCTCTAACTCCGAATTCAGACTGCTCTGCTGCTTTCTTCTTTCACTGTCATTTCTCCTCTTCTCATCTATCTTAATTTTCAGCTTTGCTCTCATTGGGGCACTATTCTTTATACAGCTCCATCTAACTCAAGACTTAGAAAAAAAATGTTTTCAATTGCACTTTTTTCTATATTGAAAAAAGTAAGTGAAATCTTATTCAATGTAAGCAGACACTCTAACCTATCCATCAAAAATCTGTAAGCCTAACTAAGTAGGTGTAATTATGTGAACAAAATGTTCTTTCTGCCCATTTTCAAATGTAGTCCACCCTCCTTGCCTGAAGGTTCTGCGTCCATGAATCCACCCAACTGAGCATTTGCTCCTATATTGAATATGAGTAGCCTTTTCCTTTTCTTGTTGTTAGTTCCTAAGCTATACAGCTGAGCAATTATTTAAAGAATTTACATTGCATTGGGTATTATATGTAAGCTGGAGTTGATTTAGAGTACACAGGAGGATATGCATATGTTATGTGCAAATGTAACGCCATTTTATAGAAGAAACTTAAGCATCTGCAGATTTTAAACTCAGATTGGCTCCTGGATCCAATCCTGTAAACATCGAAGGACAGCTGGATTCAGCTGATGGTTAGACCTATTTGGATTCTTCTCATTGTGTCTGATAAGCTCAGTGTGTAATATATGTCAAAACTATGTTCTGTGAGTCTTTGGGCTAATAATTGTTGGCCCCCAAAACATCTCTCTCTCCTTTCAGAATGAGATTCTAAAGGGCTGTTTGGTGATGCACTGTAGATTTAATTTTAAGTGTTGCTTCTCTCTGTGTCTTTTTTTCCCCCATTAGATTTGTGACAAAGAGTGGCATTACTATGTCATCAATGTGGAGTTCCCTGTGGTCACCCTGTACATGGATGGAGCAACATATGAACCCTACCTGGTGACTAATGACTGGCCCATTCATCCATCTCACATAGCCATGCAGCTTACTGTCGGCGCCTGTTGGCAAGGTAACCCTGAGTGGAGCCCTCTTTCTACTCTGTCCATGGGAGAGACTGATAGAGAAAAAAGGAAGAAGGGGTAACATAAAAGCTAGCTAGAAAAAAAAGTGGCTAGCCCTTTACTAACAAAACAGCACTTATAAATGTAACCATTAATCAAGACACCACCCCTAAGTCATAATGGCACCTGGCATGAGAATGGATTTTTCTTTTACATCAACCTAGACAAGTTCATGTCTGCCTCTGAGTTCCTAAGGCCATTTATTATTTTGGAATCTTAACTGATTCCAATCTATAGCTGCATGTCGGAAGAGTGGAGTACAGAATCTTTGACTGAAATCGTCTCAAGGTTGCTTAGAAACCAAGGATCTCATTATCACTCCAATGACCAGAGCTATGCGAAGCAAATTGTCTACAGGCCGTGAGGTCATAGTGGCCACTCTCAGGGTATGCTCAGCCCTCAGTCCTGAGCCTTGCTTCAGCCATGTCCCTCACCTCGTAAGACAGAGGCCCTTGGTTGACATCACCCACAAAGAAGTCTGTTTCTTCTACTCTTCCTTAATCATGCCTCCCTTCTGAGCCCCCAATCCAACCCCATCTCCATTTTGGAAGCAGGCAAAGGGGTTTTCATGCACACAGCCTTGTGTCTCACTCAGCTCAGATGGAGGCTGCTGCTTCTTCCCTAAATGCTGAGGGTTCTTTAAAGCCCAGTGAGGGTGACTAGCAGGTAAGGAGGATGCTCCCAAGTAGGCACACAAGACCCTGAGGTAAGACCCAGCCTCGTACTGATGGATCCTATGAAGGCTTCCAAGATTTGTAACTTTAGCCATTCACCACAGGATGGTGAGGGGAGAGGTGTACTTAATGAAGCCAGCTCTTAGTATTTACAAAAAAAAAAATTGGTTCCCATACTTCACATGGACATTAAAGGCTTGCTCAAGATGGTGAGTGATGCTGTTCTTGCATATAACGCCTGCACAGACTCCATGATACCTGAAATCTTCTCAATTGTCTATAGCCCAAAATGCAATGTAAGTACCATGCAAATAGTTGTTATACCATTGTTTAGTAATTTTATACCTCTGTTTAGTAATTTTAAGTATGTAAATGTGAAGTGCAAGACACAACTTTTAAAGACATATTCTTGAGCCACCTGAAGAATATACAAATATCAGAGACCAATAGTATAATAATTTGTTCTCTGTGGATCAGCTGACCCAGGAGTGACTTGGAAGATACACAAGCCCCTGTGGGCTGGGTGAAACGTGATTCAGGGCAGCTTCGTGGGACACAATATGGAAGGAGGAACATGCAGAAAGCACTGTAGCCATGGGAAACAAAAAACAGGGAGCAGATACAGGCAAGAAAAGATCAAGAATAGCGGGGGCTGGAGAGATGCCTCAGAGGTTAAGAGCACTGACTGCTCTTCCGAAGGTCCTGAGTTCAAATTCCAGCAACCACATGGTGGCTCACAACCATCTCGTGAGATCTGATGCCCTCTTCTGGAGTGTCTGAAAATAGGTACAGTGTACTTACATATAATAAATAAATAAATCTTTAAAAGAAAAAGAACAAGAATAGCTATTCCTGTGCTAAGATTACCCACATCATGTGTGAGGTGTTTCACCCAAGGGTTTAAGCCCTGTTTAATGTTTTTACAGCACTTGGGCAGCAGAGTCTTTTCAGAATTATAGGTTCCCCCAGGTTACCAGGAAAAGACTGGGCCTTATGGCAGGGACCATGAAACCAAAAGAGAGAGAGAGGCACTTTGGGGGCCTTGGTGTGACTCAGTGCCCCAGCCAGATACCAACAGAGGTATTCTGAGTACACCCTGAATAAACCCTATAAGAAAAAACACTTGGAGGTGCATCCTACCACAGACTTTCCTTGATTCCTTCCTGATTGCCCGCAGAGTTCACATCAGGGTTCATGTCACTCTGATCTGCATCCAGCCTCTACTTAGGCAGATCAGCTCCAACTCTGGCTTCCCAGTTCTAAGCTTGCCACCCGGGATGGGAAAACATCCCCTCCAAATCAAACGTGGCTCTGTAAAAAATGAAGATGATGCCCAGATCATTTGGGGCAAGCTGGTGTCTCGCTATGACAATCGTGCTCTAATTCTCAGTTAATTAACACTTGTGTCTTGGTATTCTTTACCAAGCTCTTGTCTGCTTTACCTTCAGCGTGGGACCCAAGCAAGTAGAGTGGCCACTGAGAAGCTGGGCTATATGAATGCAGGTCCTGCAAAGTTTTTACTGTCTAGAGCCTCATCGTTGCAAAACACAAAAACCGACTTTCTCTTATTAATGGTTGTATACTTCTCCAAGGAGCAGCAAAAAGAGAGCAGCCTTGGAGTCAGAAACCCTTGAGTTTGAGTTCTAGCCTGGCCTCACCCCTTGCTGGCTATATTCTCACAGGATCCTAATTCCTCTGTGTCCCACAGGATCTTTCTGAGCTATTTGCTTTTTTATCTTTCTAGTGTTCACATATGAGAGAAGATATGATAGTTGTCTGTGTCTGTCTCATTTTTCTTAGCATGATCTCCAGTTCTCTCCATTTTCCTGAGAATAACATAATGACATTCCTCAATGTCCTAAATAATACTCCACTGTGTGTGCATGTGTGTGCATACACATGTGCATGTGTGTGCATGCATGTGTGCACATGTGTGTATGTGTGCGTGTGTATATGTGTGTATATGTGTGTGTGGACGTATGTGTGCATATATGTGTGTGTGCATGTATGTGTGTGCATGTGTGTATAGTGTGTGTGTGTATATGTGTGTGTATGTGTGGGTGTGATGTGTGTGTATGTGTGTGTGTATGTATGCATGTGTGGATGTGTGGGTGGGTATGTGGGTGTCTGGGTGTGTATGTGTGTACATGTGTGTATGTGTATGTGTGTGCGTGTATGTGTGTGTGTGTTCTTACATAGTTTGTTAGTGAGCACTTGGATAAATTCTACATGTTAATTATTGTAAGTGGTGCTAAAATAAACATAGGTTTACACATTTGTGCACCGATGTCAGTTTTTCCAGATATATATGTGCCAGAGTAGTACATCCTAATTACAAAGTTTAATTTACTTTTTCCTGCAGACTAAAGTTACTGAGAAATTTTCATACATTTACCAGTCATTTGTAGTGTATCTTTTTGAGTAGTATCTCTTCAGATCACTTGATAATTTTTGATGAAGTTATTTGTGCTTTTGAGTTCTTTATGTATTCTGGATATTGATCTCCTGTCAGATGGCTAGCTAGGAAAGGTTTTCTTTTGTGTAGGTTGTCTTTTCATTGTTTTTCATTTGTTTGGTTAGTTGAGTTTTGTTGGTGGTGGTGGTGGTTTGGTTTGGTTTGGTTTTTTTTTTTTTTCTTTTTGGTTTGGTTGGTTGATTAGTTGGTTGAGTGGTGGCGGTGGTAATGGTGGTGGTTTGGTTTGGTTTGGTTTGGTTTGGATTGGTTTTTTGTTTGTTTGTTTGTTTGGTTGGTTGATTAGTTGGTTGAGTGGTGGCGGTGGTAATGGTGGTGGTTTGGTTTGGTTTGGTTTGGTTTGGTTTGGATTGGTTTTTTGTTTGGTTGGTTGTGTTTTTTTTTTCCTTTGTTGCACAGAAGCTTTTTAATGTAATATAATCTCATTTCTCAGTTCTGGCTTTTGTTTGCTGGGCTAGCAGATCCTTCTTCAAGAAATCATTGCCTGTGCCAATACCTTGAATCTTTGTTATGTTTTCTTCTAGAGGCATGGAAGTTTTGAGCCTTTGATTCTCTTTTTTTAATTTTTTTAATGCAGAAAGATCAATAATGGAGGCTCTAGGTTGCATTTACTCCCTGAAGATGTCTTATTCCCTTAGCACTGTTCATTGAGCAGGCTGGTCCTCCTCAATTCATGTTCTTGCTGGGATAGGTGGCTGGGTTTACTCTGAGTTTTGTGTCCTCTTCCCTTTTGGTTTCATACCAATTTCATGCTGTTTTGTTCCCATGGATCTGATGTGATTTGAAACCAAGTATCATGACGATGCCTGCATCATCTTCGTGCTCCTGAGTTTCTAATCTCTAAGTTACCAAGTAAGAGTAAGAGCTGCCCCTTGACGTTCCACGAGGAATGTGTGTGCATGGCATGTTTTGTGTGAATGGATGTGTCACCTTAACATACCTTCCAGTCTTTCTCCATCTTCCTTTTCATTTCTTTCATCCAAATCTGACACAGTAGGAAATCTACAAGAGCCAGGCCTACTCTAACACTGTGGCCCCAAGTCTCTCCTAGGGGTCTCTCCATCCCCCCACTTCCCTCACCTCCCGTAGGACCAGCCATATTATACGCAGACTCTGCCTTCCCAAGTCCCTGCATAAGTCAAAAAGAAGGCTGAAGAACAGTTTGTCGGGAGAATTTTGGAAGACAGGAATACAAAAGCATTCGTGAAGTTTGGGGGGGCATGGAGAATACTTGAGTACTTTCCCTATGAGAAATGACAACCCAGTCGTACATTTTCCCCTGAATCTCCATCTTTAGAATACAGAATGAGTTAGACCACACAAAGAAGGGATGAGAGTAGGAGGTGTGAGCATGCCCAGATCTCCCCTAGCACTGCACTGTACATGGCCCAGGAAGGATGGAGGAGAGGGTGAAGAAAGAAGTTGAAATTAAGTCTCAGGACACTCTACTGCTGTGTTAAGGAATTTGGATTTCTATGAATTCCTACGTTCTTCTGGGAGCCACATTTCTGTCTGCATAGGACATATCAAAAGATCTTCCAATGAGATGCAGTGCTGTGAAATTAATGGCCTGTGGAGCAGGCCTCATCTCCATAGTTCTCATCCTCTACTGTCTGCTTATGCATGTAGCACAAAGCCCTGCATATACCCCTCTAATTGCCTTGGGCTTGCAAACCTGGGGAGCTTTTCTGGTGCTTCTGAGGTTGGCTCGAGAACTTGTTCTCATTTGTAAAATTTCTGGTTGGGTTTGGACAAAGTGAATAGAAAAGGACTGGATAGACTGTGCGTGTCAGGTTCTCCTGGGGGCTGGCAACAGCACCATCACTGGTCTGTGTTCTGCAGACCCAATTAGCCTATGGTGTCCTGTTAGTGAATTTGAAAGCCATGCAGTCAGTGGTTCGTCATTTTCTCTGGGATTTTTAAAAGTAATTAAAAAAGAGAGAGAGACTTCATTTACACCAAAGAACCGTTGCCAGTGAGGCCTAGTACCCGCCTCACCTAATTGCCAGGAAAGCCTTTGAGCCTTCCATTTGCATTAACAACTTCCAAAAAGCATGGCCCTAGCTCTGGCAAGGGCCTCCTGGCTGTGTTAGCTTATGATGCCTAAGCATCACAAGGGTAAAAGAATATGCAAGCAGAAAAGTGAGGTGGTAAAACTCCAACCCAAAGCCCTGGAAGAGGCTAGTCTTAGGATTACCTATTAGGTCTCAGATTTTAAATGCCCAGCTACCTGTCAGTATTGCCATTTCTGGCAACTAAGCTTCTAACCTACCAACCCAGGGATGAAAACTTCAAAGGACAGGGTACAACATGGTAGATCATTTAAAGACTAAGCTAACTCCTTTTCCTTAGGTTTTTACTTGTAAGAATAAAACTTTGAGTCCATTGAGGTCAAGTCCACAGACAATGAAAAATCAGATAGCCACATCCTGGACATCTACAACTACTGACTATCGAGGTCCTGTAGGCTATTTGTGCAGGGAGGTAAGTCAGATGGCTGCCAGTACATGACAGTGTCTTAAAGAGTCTTGAGGTTTCTAGAAGATTCTACAGGATGCAGCAGGCTAGGTCACCTATCCTGTGCTAGTCTGTCTCTGACTTCCCTTTTGTGAGTTAGGCATCTGGGGGGCAGGGGTTCTTTTTTTTTTTATCAGGTGGCTGCATGTGTGAAAAGCTGTAGAGGCACACTCAAGAATTCATCACCCTGCTCCATATCTATCCAATCCCCATTCTCCTGGATGTGTTTCAGCACAGGAGTTCCCCCACCTGTGGCTCTCTTCTTTGTAGCCACTAACCCCATCTCTGCCAAGATGTTCTTCTCCAATACAGTAAATCCTGGCCTTTCTAGAGTATACAGCCCTGAGCCCCCATTCCTAAGGATGCTACTGATCTTGAATATGGAAGACTCCTCCTATTTCATTCTGGGCCCTATCCTTGCTGAGTCCTATCCTCCACTTAACAAAAAAAATGGGAGTCAAAGAACACTTTTTTTTTCTGAATATGGAGGCTGAATGGGGACAGGTACAAGACATTCATCAGAGCTTTGAAGTGAAGACAAAGAAAAGAATGGCCTCCAAGGGATCAAAAGGCAGACATAGCCCAAGGGCTGTAAGCAATGGCTTATGAGCTTTGCGTGCACCTGGAGCCACATGCAGCCCTGAGATTTGCTATACATTTTCAGGTCTTTGTTTTCCCCTGCTAGAGTCTAGAATCAGTGCAGACAATTGGACTACATCCCTCCAGTTAATGAGCTTGGTCTAATTTAATACAAATTTCTGTTAATAAAGTCTGTGTTCAAGTTATTCGGCATCCCTCGGGTCTCCAATTCTGAAAAAAAAAAAAAAAGGCACACGCTAGCATCGACTGCTTTCTATCCAGGCAGCGTTCCTTCCCTAAGGAATCGGCATGGTACTTCTTTCTCACAGATTCCCCTTCTACAAGGAGGCCAAGGTCAAATTTAGGAAACTGCACAAACCACCCCCACTCCTGGCCTCCATGTGTTCGTTCTTAGCATGTACTAGGTAGGCACTGTGCTGAGCACCTTAGGTGGGCTCTGCTATAGACAGCTCAACAACATGTAGCCTGGGCATAATCCACACCCCATTCTGTATCTGGCCAGGGGCAACATAGCACCTGCACCTGAATGTAGAGGGGTACCAGAGCTAGATCACCACCTTCAAAGAAGACTCTAGAGGCTGCTAGAGTCTGGGGCAAATCAGTTGCCAGATGAGCCTGACATTATCTCAGAGATCTGATGAGGTCCAGCTGAGACCTAAAGATGACTTCAGAGCCATCGGACATCAGGCTGTTGTAGAAAAAGGCTGGGCTCCAGGGAGTAGAAGGGAACCCTAGACCCTTGCCACCACTGACATTTCTGCCACTCAAGACTCTCAATTTCTTTGCCTGGAGAGTAAGATCAATATTGTGGATGACACATGAGCAACCTTGTGACTCCATCAATGTAGGTCCTCAGTTTCAGGGATCTGACTTTTAGGGTCAATCCTAAGTCATGTGTTTTGTTCTCTATGGTATCATTTAAACATTTACTGTAAAAGCAAGCGAACAGTACATTTCAGGTTTTTTTTTTTTCCTTTTAGAAAAAAAAAAGAGTTAAGAAAGCTTGATGAGAATGTGTCATGGCCAGCCCTGATGACAGATCATTTTTCTTTGCAAGTCACCTGCAACTTAGAGCTCTGTGAACCCCCTTTGGGGTTATGCGCACATAGCTTGAAAGCTGCAGCTTGTGAGGGTCTATTACACACTTCACTTAGTCTCTGCATTCCATGGGTGTCTCCATCACTGAAATGAGGGGAAAAAAAGAGAAAGCAAGACTTCAGACAGTCTGGCCATTTGCATTGCTCAAAATTGATAGTTGGCCATCCGTGAAATTGCGTTCATTGAGGGGCATCCCCATCTACAAGCCTTGCAAAGAGCAGTGTTCGACTCAAGCAAAAGAAAGCACGGCGTCCTCTCCTTCCCATGTATTTCTTAGACTAAACAGCAGAGGGGGAGATGGAAGGAACGCCAGTAGCTCCCTGAGTACCCTTGTATTGACTTGAGCTTGGTGCCTTCACCTGACATAGGTCTTCTACCTCGAATTTCTCTTACAGCTGTACTTAACAGTGAATAGACCCCACCTCTCAGAAGACAGAAAGCTGGGACAGTGGGTGGTGGATATTCAGCTCTTCATTCCCTTTAAATTCAATGCTCTATTTCAAATAGGACTGGCAGCATCAGATCATGTTTGCCAAATAACACTGTCCTTCAGTATCTGTAGGTGCTTGGTGCCCAGATGGCATACAGGCATGAAACAGCAGAGACTCTCAACTTCCTTATATAAAGTGGTAGAGTGTTTTGCATAAAAATGACAAATACCTCACCAAATACTTCAAATTAACTCTAGATTATTTGTAAGACCTAATATGGAAGAAATGCTCGGTGAGGATTCTTACTGCTTAAAGAATAATGATAAGGAAAAGACTGGTCTGTGTTTAGTACTCCTTAGATGCTTTCAGTCTGTGGCGGCTTAAGTCGGTGGAAGTAAAAACCTCAGATTTGGAGGGGCCAACTGTATGGCTGGTTTTCAAAACAACTGGCTTTCCCAGCACTCTTCATCCCAGCCCTGGGAGTTTCTCCTGAAGCCAGTGAGTGTTTGCAGAAGCCAGCATAACTGGGTACTCAGTGCCAGCGCCGGTCAACCTGAGCCCCTCCAGTAAGCCTTCCTTGGACTATTTCAACCACAACTAATTAGATGATGTGCAGGGAGAAGGCTAGGTCAAGGCTGAATCTTAGCTTTACTTGGTCCCGGCCATGTGACTTTGGAAAAGTTATCAAACCTGTCTGTAAACCTCCCTTGTAGAAAGAGTTGCCTGTGTATAGGTCACACTCTCAACTCAGGAAGATGAAATGGGTTTTTTCCATACCCATCTTTGTTTCATTTCAAGCTTCATTCCATGTGAGTGAGGGAACTCTAACCTCCCCAGGCTTGGCATTTTTCCCATTTTCTTGGGTAATGGCTGGTTGATTCTGGAGGTGAGGATGTAGAGTTGTAGGGTAATATGGGACTGGTCACCTTTCCCTGCGGCTATTCTTTGAAATGATGCTCCTCTCCATCCTTTGGTCCTCAGTCACTAATGGTCCTTTAGGACTGATAGCTGTCTTTGCATTTCACTGCCTTCCATGGGGCTACATGAATGCTAGTGGTGCTTCTTTTGTTCTCTCTGTGTGCCCCTCTGTGGACAGTCTACCTAGCACAGTACAGATACCATAAATCCTGCTGGGGCTCAGCCCCAAAAACAGCTGTATGTGATTCCATTCTGTAATTTATTCTCTCCATTTCCCCAAACTAACCTCACCAGGAAGAAACCAGAGCCCCTTCCTCTATGTCTCCCAGAGGTGGACCACTGTCAGGTCTGCCTTGACCTTGGAAGGGCAGATGCCTCTGAAACCCACACTTGGATAGCTACTCAACTTAGGGTTCTTCTATAGCCATTCCTGTGGCAAGGCTAGACACATGCATAAATGAAAGCGAGATGGAAGAAATAGCCAATAAAAATATAAGGAACAGAGCATAAGATCTCCAAGATTGCCTCATCCTTAATGATTAATGAAACAGCTTATGAAAGAACCTGATGGATTTCAAGGACCTATTGGTAATAGCTATTTAGCTATTTTTTTTTCTCTTACCTAGTAGACATGTTATTTAGAAATTGATCATATGCTGCCTTAAAATTCCTGATTATCTTAGAACATCTAATTCATATATTTTAACCTAAGTCTTTCTACTCAATATAAACTCTAAAGATCCCAGTCCACGATGTACAATTACATAAACCTAACAGAAGACTAGACATACGGAAAATGTTTTGTAAATGCTTATCTAGTCTAAGGAATCCAAAATCATGTCAGGAAACAAAGTTTCGAGATTTTTGTTTTGTTCTCTTAAAATGGTTCATGACCATGTTTATCCTAAATTTTGACAGGAGCTGTGTGGTCCATGTGGACATCTTCAATATTAAAAAGAGAAATTTTCAGTGTGTCTATTATTTTTAATATCTTCCATCACATCTAGTACTGGGTAAAATGTATTTCAAATTTTCTGCATGTCTCCCATTGCTAACTAAGCTATTTCCTAGAAACTTCTGACTCATAAACAGTGTATAGCACAGATCCTGGATTCTTAAGTTGAAAATACAGAACATGATACCTTGGTAACCAGGCCAGTCACAACCATTGGCCTTTGAGATAGAGATTCTAAGACAGATGATAAGGAAGGCTATGATAGATGATGTATTTGGAGTGTAGGGACATACACTCTATAACTTCAAGCCTAAGTTTTATTGGAATGCTATCTTATTTAGAGTTTCATTGCAATGAAGAGACCCATGACTACAGCAACACTTATAAAGGAAACTATTTGGGCTGGTGAGACGGCTCAGAGGGTAAGAGCACTGACTGCTCTTCCGAAGGTCCTTGAGTTCAAATCTCAGCAACCTCATGGTGGCTCACATCCACCCATAATGAGGTCTGACTCCTTCTTCTGGTGTGTCTGAAGACAGCTACAGTGTAGTTAATTATAATAATAAATAAATCCTTAAAAAAAAAGGAAACTATTTAACTGGGACTGGCTTATGGTTCTGAGGTTTAGTCTGTTATCGTGGCAGGAAGCATGGTGGCACACAAACAGACACAGTGCTGGAGAGGCAGCTGAGAGTTCTACATCTAGAGGGGCAGGCAGCAGAAAGAGAACAATGAGCCACTGACCTGGCTTGAGTATCTGAGACTTCAAAACCTGCCCCCAGTAACAGTTTTCCTCTAACCAAGCCACATTTACTCTGGCCAAGCTATAAGTACTCTTGTCAAGGCCACACCTCCTAATAGTGTAACTCCCTATGGGCATGTGGGGACATTTTCTTTCAAACCACCATGGGTGCCTGAATAAGTGCCAGTGTCCCAGGGGGCTCATGAAGACTCAAAGAGATGCTATAAGTTGAGATTTCTCATGGTGTTGGGACCCAAGTCCCACCTAGGCAGGAATGCTCATTGACTCTGCTGCTCCAAGGGAGAGACACATGTAGGCAGGAAATAGATGAGCATCTGGCTAGTGCCTCCATCATTCATGCTCAGGCCTTCATCCTCTTTTCTATAGGTCAATAAAAGATATCCAGATATCCAATGACAGGATTAAAAGTCAGACATTTTGTTGCTATGACAAATACTAAAACAAAAAACTATTTACATGGGGACAGATTTATCTTGGCCCATGCTTCAGAGCTTTCAGGCCCTGACCAGCCTGCCCAGTTGTTTCCAGGCCATGGTGAAGCAGAACACCCTGGCGGAAGGGTGTGAAGGAGCAGAGTTGTTTCTGAGGCATCCAGGGAACAGATAAGAGTGATCTGCATCTTCCAACAAGGCCTCACCCTCCACAGTTCTGTCAACTCCCAACAGTCTATTCATGTTTTGAATCCCTCAGTGGGTTAAGTCAATGTTTTGATTAGAGCCCTCATAACCTAATCACTTTCTAAAGCCTACCCTCTAAGCACAAGGGACTCGCCTCTCAATATGGGAGCCTCTTTTGGGAGAGCACTTGGCATCCAAGCCATAGTATTAGGGCATGAGCATGTAAGTTAAGGAGAAGCACTTTATCCAGAAAGAAGCTTCTAGATCAGAAAACCCCAAATTGTCCACTCATGGCCATGGCTATTTCAAGCCATCCCTCAAAGCCACAGTTATTTTGGAATTCCCTGTGAACCCAGCACTAAACAAAAGACTTGTCTTAGATTCAAAGCAAAGAATCCTTATGTGGCAAGGAAACAACCCATGGGGCAAAATGGTTTAACACATAAAGACAGATTGTTCCTGAAGCACAGGATATCCCAAAGCACAGCAGTGGGGATACATCTAGGTCCTACTTGGTCCCACTGTGCCTCTTCTAACTCTGCCCTACATTTTGCATTGTTCTTACCATCACAGTCTAATGGCAAGATGGTTTATGCAGCTGTGGCTTCTCTATAGAAAGACAACAAGAGTTCATTGAAAACCTTCTGAGAAGAAAAAAATGGAAGCTTTTATGTGTAAGCCACCAGTCATCATCTCTCATGATAGTAGACTAAATTTGGTCTCATGCATATTCTGGAACCATAATTATAGCTTTTTGAATGCCAGGTACTGATTGGCTTCAGTTTGGTACTTGGCCCCAGACCCACCCCTGAATCCATCACTGGAGCAATGATGGTGTAATAAAATTTGCTTAGACACTATCCCAGTAGTCAATCCATGCCCAAGGCCTCAGGGCTGCCTTAGCAAGAAGAAAAGGGTGAGAGAGAGCCACAGGGCCCATGATGACTCTGATGGGATTCAGCGTTTCGTCTCCTTCAATTCAACGGGCAATTATAAAGTGTCTGCTGTATGCCAGGCAGAGTATAGCATGCCAAGAGGACACGAGAGGCCAAGTGTTCTTGAGAAGAATAAATGAGTCAACTTATGCACAGTGTCTGGTGCACCCTCAGCCCCTAATACTTACTTGCTCAGTATTGTCTTCATTAAAATGAATAATGCATGAGTGATCCTTGCTATCCAGGAAAGAGAGGCTTAAACTAATAAATTATAGCAGCTTGCAAAGAGCAAGCCTGCGGGTAGCATCAAGGAGAGAGATCACAGAAGGAGTATGCAAAACGACCAACATGGAGAAGCTCACTGCTCAGTGCTGCTCAGTGCTGCTTAACCTTGGCTTCCCATCTGCTCTACCCAACAAGCTTTTAAAACTCCCCATACCAATTAAATAAAAATCTCTGGCGGGGGGGTCTAGGCACCACTTCATCTTTTTAAAAGATATGCAGATGGTTAAAATGATAACCATTTGAGCTACTGAAGACAGCACATACATGTAAACAATTCACCAGCAATGTCAGGTGGAAGGGACTACAATAAAACCAACTACCAGTAATCCAAGCCCTAAGCCTGGGCCTCAGGGCTGGGGCAGCTCATATGAAACAGGGACTCAATATAAATTTGAGGAAATAGCATTGACAGGCCATCTAAGAGACCTTGAAAAATGATGAAATGTGCCTAATCTGGGGAGTGAGGAGGACAGGGTAGGGGTGAACAAGTGTAAGAGCAACAGGTGTAAGGGTGAACCCAGGCAAGTCCGTATCTAGGCAATAGAAAGAGCCACTCGGTAAATTGGCAAGGGTGATTGAATAGGGAGCATTGAGTAATTTCAATAAGAAAGCAGAAAGAAATGGGGTATCAAGGAATTATGAAGACATCTCAAACACACTAAGAAATGTAAGAACTGTGTGCCAAAGGAGCATCCACTACCCAGAGGGCTTTGTTGGCATACCCCAGCTCGCTAAAAGGCAGCAAGGGTGCCACAGTGCCACTTGCTGGAAAGCTGCCCTCTGGGGAGTCAGGAAAGCCACTCATGAGCAGACCTAGTCTGTTTTTGAGCCTCAGGCAACATCAAGCACAGAAGCAGCAGAAGCTGCTGTGCGGATCAAGACGACCTACCAGAGCTAGGAGGCATAAAGGTGTCCTGTGAGCTATGGGAGCTCAATGAGATCTCAAAACCTTTCCTGGGAACTATCAAGATGGGGACATGGTCCGTCTTCCCTCCACATCCTGTTTTCTTTCTGAACAAAAAAAAAAAATTCAAGCAAGAACCAGGCTAGATCTGTCCATGTAATCCTCCCAAAGATGGAGGAGGGAGGCTGTAATTGGTAAAGATGCTAGGAAAGGCTATCTGGGTGAGGTGGGCTGTAAGCAGACCTCAAGGGAAGCCTGGCTTGGAGACCAGGGAGGAGATGGGAGTGGCTCCTAAAGAGGCTGTAATATGAGCATTTAGAACCAGTCACAGCACAGTAGCAAACCCAAGCTCCCACAAAGCTCAGCATCTAAACACACACACACACACACACACACACACACACACACATACACACACACAAACATACACACATACATACACACACAAACACACACACACAAACACACACATACATACATATACATACAAACACATACACACAAACACACACACATACACACACACAAACACACACACAAACACACACACAAACACACACACACATACATACACACACATACATACACACACATACACACACATACACACACATATACACAAACACACACACACACACACACACAGACTCGTTTCTATCCCTTAGGCTTAAAGAACACACAGGCAGTGTGGGTGATCTTGGCTCCATGGGCAGATGGTGCTTTGTGTTGGTTCTTCTTCCCTAGCATCCTCAAGACAGATGACAATATTTCTTGTTCTTACAGGAGGCGAAGTGGCCAAACCACGGTTTGCACAATTTTTCCATGGCAGCCTTGCCAGTCTCACAATCCGTCCTGGCAAAATGGAAAGCCAGAAGGTGATTTCTTGTTTGCAGGCCTGCAAAGAAGGGCTGGATATTAATTCCTTGGAAAGTCTTGGGCGAGGGATAAAGGTAAGAAAGGCACTAGTACTATCTCTAACCACTGGTTCCTGAGATGAAGGCTAGCCAAGACCTAAGCCAGGAAATAGTTATTCTCAGAGAAGCCTCACAGAAATGGTGCCTCACTTAGGTGTGGCCACACTTTAACAGGCATCAGGTAGTGACCATGACTTCTAGAATGGACTTCCAAAGCCAGCTCCTGAAGCTTCTAGATCAGGTGCTTTAAGTAGACCGTTGAAGCCATTCCATGTCTACCTGGAGGGAGGTATGAAACTTCATTCGTCTGTAGCATGGTTGGTTACTTTGCTATTCATTTGCCTAAAGGCACTAAAGTGACATGCAAGAATACATTTCAGAAACATAAAAAGTAAACAAAAAAAATCATTACTCCAAAACACAAATGAAGAAATAAAGATAAGACAGACATGAGGTAGAATTGGAAAATGGATATGACAGCCAGTAGGTCTTACATTGTTAAAGTGAAGCCAATTCCCCTCCAAGCAATATCTGGAATCAGAAGGAACATGAAAAGATTCGTGATTTTTATTGCTTATGTGAAACAAAAATATACAAGTGATTTGGGAAATCAGAGCTGTGCCCTTAGGAAAGCGTCTCCTGAGAGGTAGGGGGAGGGACAACGATGGCCCCAGCAAGCTTTCTCTCCCACAGGCAGTGTTACCTTCTGGCCTCACCCGGCTATAAGAAGCTGCCACTGGTCATGGGCCCTTGGCTTCTGAAGAAAGAAGCTCCCATCTAGCCCCCTGAGTTCTGAATAAAGAGAAGTGTCAGTCCCATCTAAGGCCCAAGTGAAGTATCCCAGGCCCCAGTGTGAGAAGGGGAGTCCCAAACCCTTTGGGAAGTCAGGATGTTCCACCCTCTGTGTCCTGGAGACCAGGACAGCTCCCCGGATCCCCAGAATCCATAGTTGTTTCCCCCTTTGCGGTTTCCCAAGGGACAGTGACAATATCAGAGGACTGCTACTGCTGCCCATGTGTGCCCAGTCTGCCATGGCCCTGCCTTGCCATCCTACAACGAGGTTGTATTTCCTAGCCAGTGGCTCACCTGCCAGCAGAGCCTGCTCCTAACAGGGGCCTGATGCTTGAAGATTCTGGCCCTGGGTATCCAAGGTGGCCTGCTGCTCTGAGCACCTATGTTGTCCATTAAAATGTGATGGCCTCAGCAAACACATCCATGTTTCGGGTGTAGGAAGGGTACTAGTAGTGTCCTGGAGACAAGGACAGCTCCTCCGGTCCCCAGAGGCAGATACGCTCAGCTCATTGTCCTCAGATAACTCAGTGGTGAAGAAACCTGCTTGGGTGCTTGCCACTTGCCACTTGCTGAAAGCCTCCAAGAGCCAGGCACGGCTTGCCCTAAAGACTCTATGACCATTATTCTGGTAAAGACCTCTTCCTATTGACAAAAGTGCCATGAGCTTCTCAGCCAGGCGCTGAGAACTGAAGGATAAAGGATGTTCAAGAGACCCTTAAGTTACTGATGGGCTGAGCCAGGATTGGAATCTAGGCAGTCTCACTTCAGAGCTCCCAATTCAGCACAAATGGCCTCCAGGGAAGGCTCCCCAGAGGAGAGAATATATCAGAACACGTAGGGCTTGTACCTTGGAGAAGAAGGGGATTGAAGAGGCCAACCATTCCAACAGATTTGGGAATCTGAACAGTAGCAAAGGAGCCTTGCAGAAAGGCACAGACAAGAACCTCTGGGCCAGCGTTATGGGCAGCCAAACAGTGGCACAAAAGTGGGACCAAAGAGCTTGGTGGAGACCACACCATGGACACACTAAGAGGCAGACTTCTTAACTACCAGCCACTAAGAGCCGATGAAAGCTCAAGCAAGAGGGAATAATCTTGTGTTACATATGTCTGTCTGTCCATCTGTCCGTATGAATGTATGTATGTATGTATGCATGCATGTATGTATGTATGTATGTATGTATGTATGTATGTATGTAGAGGTTAAGGTGTCTACACTAGACATTGGGTCAGAATGGGAGCCTAGAAGGAATTACAAAGGCATGGTTAGGCAGTATTAACTTTCCAGATATTGTTTAGCATGACATACACATACATGCCTGTTAATCATATATCATTGGAGGAAGGCTACAGACCACTTTATACTGGAAAAGCTAGTCTAATCATCGTGTGTTATTTCCTTGGGCTGTTATCTACCCAGTACCGTGGAGTTCCCACCTCCAAGCCTCTCTTTCTCACTCCAACTCACTGCCTGCCTCGGAATGCACGCTTTGCTTTGAACCATCCCGAGGGGCCACTGTTGCTGAGTTCCAGGCTTGACAGAGCAAACAAAGCAGAGATGCTAGACTTGCCAGCCAGGCAATTTGTGAATTATAAATTAAGAACCGAAGTGATTTCTACAGAGTAGTTGTAGCCTGTGGAAAGGCAAGGTGCTTAGATAAGTGTCACATGAATGAGAGGAGTCTGCAGGGAGGCTTCTCAGTAGCCCACCTACTCTTACCCAAGTCACCACAAATGATCCTTTCCCATCCCTAAGGCATGGCTTGTGAGAACTCGAGGTCTGTGAAAGAAGTTAATAAGACACACAGTTTACACAGCACTCACTGGGGGCTATTTTATGTTCATTATCTCTGTTCCTCAAAACAAATTAAATATTATGACCTCATTTCAAAAGCAAGGGGACTGGGGCTTGGGGACTTGTCCAAAATAAGTCCATGCTCTTTCCTCCACACTAGCAACTCTGATTAAAAGATGGCCTTGACCATTATTAAAACTAACTTCCTTCTGTCCCTGTGTGTCGCCCACACATCATTTCTGAATGACTCTCATTTGATTTGCCAGTGACTAGCCTCCTTCTGTGTGGCTGACTTATAAAGAAGCGAGGTATCGCTTGCTGAAGGAATGTCTCCACTCATAAGGCCTAGTGCCAGCTCTTTGCTCCACTTGTCTTCCTGTGGATTATGCATATTTCTGGATGCACATAATCACAGACATATCCTCAGAGCATGGAATACTGCAGCTAGAAAAATATGAGAACCCATGTAGGCTTCTATTGATCCTACAGGAATTATGTTGACACCTGGGCTTAGTACCATCTTCATCTCCTTTGGCCAGAGGATGTTCCTGAGTCCAGTCTAGGGTGTTAACTGGAAACCCAACACATTGGCTAACCTATGCTTTTGTCAAGAGGATTCGGTGAAGACGTGCTCTGCCCATTGCCTAGGAATGCTACCAGGTCATCTTTCCAGAACAGGAATTCTCAAGCTGTGGGTCATGACCTCTTCAGGGGTCAAATGACTCTTTCAGAAGGGTCACCCAAGACCATCAGAAGACACAGATATCTACAGAGTAGTTGTAGCCTGTGGAAAGGCAAGGTGCTTAGATAAGTGTCACACGAATGAGAGGAGTCTGCAGGGAGGCTTCTCAGTAGCCCACCTACTCTTACCCAAGTCACCACAAATGATCCTTTCCCATCCCTAAGGAATGGCTTGTGAGAACTCAAGGTCTGTGAGAGAAGTTAATAAGACATAACAGGATTCATGATTCATAACAGGAGCAAAATTACAGTTATGAAGTAGCAACAAAGATAAGTTTATGGTTGGGGTCACCACAATGTAAGGAACTTTACTAAAGAGCCATAGCCTTAGGAAAGGTCAAGGACCACAGCTGTAGAGGACCCTGCTGACCTTCCTATCCATCCATCACGCCAGGCTCAAACCTGCAGTTCTCACCATCTTCTTCATCCTACTGCTATGAAGGGTCCCTAGACCCTGTGGGGAAGCTAAGGAAAACTAGTGACCAGGCCCTTAAGGTTCTCATACACACATCGGCAGCAGCAGCACCACAAGCCTGCACAAAGCATCAGTGACACTGTGAAGAGGAGCAGATGAGAGTTCTGAGTAGTGGTTTTAGAAGGATGACCTTAAATCTTTTCAGATCTAGAATGGGTGGCTTGTAAAATGTCTCCAGTCTAATTGTGACCCACTGGTGTGTGTTGGCTTCCGAGATGAGCATCCTGAGAAGTATCCAGTGGCTGACTGTGAAACATGATCCTGGGCCCTCCTAAATCTAGAACATGGGAGCTATGCTCACGGACAGAGGTCATAGCTCACAGAGATGCTACCCAGGGGTGTGAGGAACAGGAAATAGACCATAGGGAAGGCGAAAATGACACAGTGGCCTCACCAGTAAAGACTCCACAAAGATGGGCTTACTACAGCACTGGGGATTATAGCCCAAGTTTTCACATTGTAAATATAGGAACTTTTATCATGTAAGCATCCTTATTCTAAAGTTCCAAAATACAAAACTTCATAAGCAATGGCAAGCTAACACAAATGGAAAGTTACAGTTAGTCTCCTTTGACAGGCCCCAGTCAAACCGCAGGCATACTAAAACATATTATATGTAATATTCAGACTTTCAGACTGTATATATGAGGTATGCATAAACCCTAAATTAATTTCATATGTAGAATTAAGTTCTAGGCCTACAGCATCTCATTACAGATATGTGAAGATATTTCAAATCTAAAAGAAAAAAATATAAAATCTCAAATGCTTCTGGACCCAAGTGTTTCATATATAGTGCATACATCCTCATTTAAACTTCAGACAGATAGATACTCATTTCTTCATGTTTTAAATGAGGAAATGAAGTCCAGAAAGAGGGACTAACTACCCAAAGTTGTACTTTGTAATGTGCACTAGATCTAAAATGACAATCCCAAGTGTTGTGGTCCCTCAGACATGCTCCATAGCCTCACAGAAGAAGCATGGCTGGGGAGGGCTGACTTCATCCTCCAGACGTGGTGACCTGTGGTGGCGATAACTCCCCAAACTCAGGAGATTGGCACATAGAAATGTTTTTCTCTTAAATTCAGTAGGAGGTGAGATGGAATTCCTGTGTAGAGGCTGAAGGTCACTAAATTGGAGATAAAAGACAAGAGAGCCCCCAATAGGGCATTTCTCTGCCTTGGCCCAGCCCATCATACCTCACTTCTGCTCATGTCTCATTGGTCTGATATGGTCATGTGGACTTGAAACACATGGCACAGGGGAGGCGAGAAAGGGGGGAGTGAAGCAGGGTTTGGTAGTGTGATTATGCGCTCGGATGAAAAGTAAGGAGGAAGTCCTGGGTGGACTGAGGGAGATGGTGCTGAGGAAAACGGAGGGTTGGGGGACCATTCATTTATCCATATAAATGGAGTTCTCATATCATTGGAGCTAGTTTCTGGGATGAAGGGATTGGTAGAGGTCCCTGTGTTCAGTGAGAAAAGCCCTTATCAGTGTGCCAGGAAATCATGCCACTATTTGGGAAGTACAACTAGAAAAAAGCATGCAATCCCAGTGGAACCTACATGAAGAGAGATAGGTACTTCAAAGAATAGGCAACAATAAAACACTTATATAGTAGCTCTCAGTTGACTAGAACCACCATGCAAGTGGCTCACATGGTTCAATGTCACCAACAATGACACATCCATTCCCAAACACAGAACAAGAGTATCACAGTGAAGACATTGAGTCAGGTCAGGGAAAAGTAAATGGATAGTTTTTCTTAAACCTATTAAAACATATATTCAATATCCTTATGTTGAAAAGAAATATGAATTAAAACAAGAGTAAGTTGACCTTTGTTACCTATCAATCTGGCCAAGGTCCCAAAGGTTGACAGCATACAGATGACTGTGGTTAGAGAAGATGTACTTGCCCTCTGCTGGAAGGGGTGTGTGTGTGTGTGCGTGTGTGTGTGTGTGTGTGTGTGTGTGTGTGTGTGCACGCGCGCATGTGCACGCACGCGTACATGTGCAGGTGCACACACTTTGACAATTCCAACAATCGGAAATTTGCCAGCGTGGACAAAAAGCATATGCTACTCATTTTACCTAGAAATTTCCCTTGCCAAGATTTGTCCTCTAGATACAACCATGTGCCTGTATATAGGAAATTATCGATTGTGATGATAATAACAAAAGATTGAAATTAACACAAAAACTCTATCTAATGGCATGGTGCCTCACCTCCTTCATCCCAGAACTCAAGAGACACAGGAAGGCTAATAATCTCTGAATTTGAGGCTAGCCTGGTCTACATCGTGAATTCCAGGCCAGTCGGGGCTACATAGTGAGAACCTGTGTGTAAATCAAAACAAAATTAATTCTCACTAGGAACAGTATGCCTTCATTTTCAGAATTCCATCCTGTGGCTCCGACTGGTATCCCCAGGAATGTCTGCCCCTGGGGTAGAACTCCTAGGGAAGGCCCTGAAGCTCTTCAGAGGTTCTGGGAACAATTTTGGTGGCGTTAGTGGCCACTCTGTGGAGTTTTACAGTTTGCAGAGGGCCATCCCTACCATTGACTGTATTTCCCATTTCTGTCTTCCAGTATCACTTCAACCCTTCACAGTCGATCCTTGTGATGGAAGGCGATGACATTGGGAACATCAACCAAGCCCTCCAGAAAGTCTCCTACATCAACTCCAGGCAGTTCCCAACAGCAGGGGTCCGGCGCCTCAGACTCTCCTCCAAAGTCCAGTGAGTGAAAGCCACTCAGCCTAGGCCCAGCCTAAGAGGCAACAGTGGTCCCTTTAAAATGATGCTTTGCACATATGGTTTCTCTTATTAGACATTCTTCACCTCTGCTATCCACCAGAGGATGCTTTGGGGACCTATGCTTTTGCTTTCTTTAAGGAAATGTGGGTGGCAACACTCAATAGAGTGATACAAAGAGTGTTCCCACTCCAGAGGCCTAAGGTTAGATGAAGACACCCCTGAGTCAGCTCCATATTAGAGCAAAGAAGAGGGAAGGGATTGCCCAGTGCCCATCTCTGAGACCTGCCTTCCAGGTCTACAAGGAGGATGCAAGGAGAGAGGAACCCATTGAGTAGACATGACAAAGACCACAAGAAGGTGATGGGCAGGGAGACAGGAAGCTGGACTGGGAACCCGCAATGGCAGACAGATCTCAGCATCTCACCTAAAACATGAAGAGAAGAAAACTCCATCCCTACACGGGACTTACACAAAGAACCCTTTCTTCTTCCATCAGGACCTTCTCACAACATGCATTATGATGGCTGCCTCTTTGGGGCTCTAGCATCAATCCCTAGGGCACACAATTGGTCCAGGCAAGGCTCACTATTTTTGCCCAAGTCTTTAGATTCAATAATAATAGAGTGTATTGATAGCATGTAGGCTTCAGTGAGTCTAGTGAGAAAGGTTGGACTCAAACCATGATGTAGGCTCTGGACAGGGTTTTTTTAGGGTCTTTATAACTAACTATTATTAGTGTAGGGTAAGCATTGTTCTCCCTATTGTATAGATAAGAAGTTAAAGTACAGAGCAATGAATCACCCAGCCAGAAGCAGCCTAACAGGGCACGCATGGGTCCTCATCGACCCTACTTCCCAGCCTTGGTTCTTGTAATATCATTTCCGCTTCCCAGACTTTCATGTGGCAGGGTAGAGTGACAGCTGCCTTCTGTTCTCACCCATAGAAGAGGTGAACTCCTGTGCTGTCCCCACAGAGACGGAGCACATACATAGGCCACAGCAGGAGAATTTAGCCCCGGGGTATCGTTTAGTAAGAATGACTACAGCCAACCAGACAGTAGTTCTCTTACCAAATACTAATGCACAAAAGCAAGCAGTTGTTTCCTAATTAATGCTGCCATTGATTACTTTGCTAAAAGATAATGAAAGCTTTAATGGTTACTTGTTGCTAGTATAGAAAAGTCACATCCCTCCAAGGAGCCAATCTTTTGTCTCTGCATTATTAGTGATTGGATGGTAATGTGGCTTTAAATGTGAAGGTTTGCTGATGTCCTCAGAGACTCCTCTAACAGTCGGGATACCTGGCAAGGACTGGAGGTTGCAGTCCCTTATCTGTGGCTCTGGGATGGAGGGTTTAAATGATCAGCGATCCGGGCCATGACTGCAGATGTCTTCCCAGGTGCTTTGGAGAAGATGTGTGCATCAGCATCCCAGATGTGGATGCCTACATCATGGTCCTGCAGGCCATCGAGCCACAGATCACCCTCCAGGGAACAGAGCGTTTCTGGAGACCTGCCGCCCAGTTTGAAAGTGCCAGAGGAGTGACTCTCTTCCCTGACATCAAGATTGTGAGCACCTTTGCCAAGACTGAGGCCTCCGGGGACACAAGAGCCACAGGCACAGGTATGTACAGGCCATAGGAAGGATGGGTATTAATCCCTTTCAGACAAGTAAAATGATACTTCAGGGCAACCACACTGCTCACCCGTGGCAGAACAATGCATAATAGGAAAAAACCAAACAGAACTAGAAACACTCAGATGATTAGCAGGAGGAGGGACAGACAGCTTAACCAAGTGTAGCACACCCATGTTAGTGGCAGGAAGCAGGAAGGATGCCCCTGTGCTATATGGTAAGTGAAACGAAGTGACGTGCAAGCTTTGCGGTATCCACATAGCATGATGGAGGGCCATGTAAGAAAGAGATACCCGGAAGAACGGGGTACTTGATGCTAACAGCAGTGTCCTCTGAGAAGCATTGCAAGAGATGATTTGTTTCTGCTTTCTTTCTCATTGTTTGTGACTGCAAAAAAAAAAAAATGTCTTGTAGTGGGTGTGTATTTTTCTGATCGTTGGAAGAAAAGCTAAAGGCGTTCAAAGGATAAGAATCCAGCTTTGCGTTACCACTTACAGAGCAGAAGGCTGGGTCTCCCACATGCCAATATGACTAAGCTCTGGGCAGGGGGGTGGGAGGTGGGGACTTCCAGGTTGTTATTCTCACCAGTTTCATTATTAGGACCATTGCTGAAGGAAGGACTAGTGTCTATCCTCCGCTGGGGAGAAAGGCACGGTTCCACAGAATGCAAGAGCATATGCTGTGGGCAGTAAAGAAGCCAATGGAGAGGGAAGTCTGCAGACAGGAAGGGAGGGACTAGGCATTACAGGGCAATGCTTGCTTGAGAGCCATCCTTCGAAGCCTCTTCCTAAAGCCCAATTTCAGCTCTCTCCCCTCCTGCATCCAAATCCACTGCTAATGATGTGCTGGTACCAGGTAGACCTGAGTCCCCGAAGAGCTGCTTCTATAATAATCCCAATTACCCGCCACCTTAAGCCACACTGCTCCCTAGTGATTAGGTTCTCAAGGGAGGCAGACCTCCTGAGCACCTAAAAATAGTTGGTATTTCACACCTGGCCAGACAAGGTGGTTTCTGAGTTACAGTGCCAAGGTGCATTAAGTCATGTGACCTTCTCTCCTCTGTTGTCCTCATTTGTGGCTAAAATCAGACATAGAAAAGAAAGCCTGCTGATTTTACTGGTCACAGTCCAGGAGCAGAGAGCTTCACTGCAGCTGACACCCACACACAGGCAATGCAAGAGAAAGCAGTTAACTGGGTCCACATTTTGCCTTCTATTTATGAGAGGTGCATGCAAAGCGCATAGTCCAGTGCCCAAGAGCTATTATTAGTAGTTTTAAATTTCTACATTTACTGTTGAAATAGTCATTTTTATGAGAGTCTTAAATGAGGAGTCTAACTGTGTTTGCTACCAAGCCACAGTGATGGGTTGTAGGATCACCTTCTGCCTCCTATTGACACATAGGCACACATACTCACACTTTTCCACATTTATGCAGGGAGCACACACGTACACACTCAACAGCCCTATGCATGCATGTTTTCATGCTTCTGGACTACCTAGCTCTTTTGTATCCATCTCCTTTCTGACCCCCATTATTGATAGTTTGCAAGCATGTTTTCATTCAACACTACCTCTGACCCTCAGGCTGAGGTCATCTCCTAGATGACCAGTTTGCTGGCCCAGGAGCTCACAGTCATTTTTAGCTCTTAGAGGTGACTACCTGTCTGATAAGCCAGAACAGAGGATCCTAGAGGGCTCAGCCTTGGATGATTCCCCTCTGAGCACCTAATGCAGAGTCTCTTCAACACAGTGGATTCAGGAAAGTAGGGGGTGGAAGATAATGCCATAGGGAAAGAGGCCTGTGATGGCAGCCAAGACACGCTCCTGCCTAGTGTGGCTCTGCCAGCCATATCATGAGGAAGGTGACCTAACTTCTCCAGACAGGAAGCTAGAAAACACCTGGAAGAGATTTGAAACTATGCATTCACTACCATTAATAGTTGGCCTCAGTATTAGTGTGGATTACTGCATTTTTATATACTCTTAGTGCCACATAGAACCATCATGGTTGACTAACAGTAAAAAAATTAGGCACGTGAAAACTCTAATAGAATAGAATTAATGAGAACAAAACAATTCCAGGTAACACTGAAGTTTTTAAATTAAAATAATGGTCTTGTCCTCTGAATGTCTTTTTAAACATTTTTATTTCTATAGATACTAATAATAATTTGAAGAAGGCATGGCCTTGGAGGTTACACATTTCCAAATTATAGAATCAGAGCAACGTGCTCTGTCCTGTGTCTCTTGTTACTCTCTGTGACTTTGAACAACTCTGTGCACTCTGCGATCAACTCTTTCCCAGGGACGGGGTGTGGAGAATACTATCTATTATGACTCCTAGCGCACAGCACACTCCACCACTAGCAATCACCTTTGTCTTAAACTAGGGTTTTCACTTAGGACTGCCAAATTGTCTGACACCCTAATACATTGGCATGTCCTTAAGAAACTTAGAGTCACAAAATCAGGCAAAGCCAACTAGAATGACCAAATGGCTCATGTGCTCCTCTGGGGGACTATGAACTAATTAGTTTACATGAATTTGCCAATCCTGAGTTATCTTTTGCTTATATCTTGTTGATTCCACTGATGGTTAGTGAACAGTCCATCTCTTTTTGGGCAAAGCATAGTGATCACTGCTCCTGGGAGTTCCTGTTCCAGACTCTAAAGAAGTTCCTTCCATTAAGAACCTCAGAGCCTGCTGAACACACACATACACTCACATGCATACATACACACACATGCATGCATGCACACATACTCGTGTGCATGCACACTATCTGCACACATACATGCACATACACACACACACACACACACACACACACACACACACACACTATCCATATGGAGAAGCTCTAAGAAGTCAATAAAGAGCCACTTACTCTCCACCAATTGCAAGTTAGGACTATGGCCTATAATGTCCTCGCAGATGAAGATGAGTAGTATGTGGCTTCTCAGTGGCAGAGAGGGTTTGAGATGCACACTCTCTCCCCACTAATCCATGCCATCTTCTTGAAGATGCCCTGATGAGCAGTGGGTATGGCTGGTGTCTTGCACACCCCCTTCTCCCGACCCACCTGGATTTGCGAGCAGTAAGAGAGGAGGTGTTGTGATGAGCGAGAGCTATTTATGCTGATGTTTTCCCTGCATCCTTTTCCACTACAGCCCCCAAATCAGCAGTCTTGGAAGAAATGCTACACAACTTGGATTTCTGTGACATTTTGGTACTTGGAGGGGACTTGGATCCAAGACAAGAGTGCTTGGAACTCAACCACAGTGAGCTCCACCAACGACACCTTGATGCCACCAACTCGACTGCTGGCTACTCCATCTATGGTAAGACTCCACGAAGCCCCTCTGCTCACTGTTGTTCTCTCAGAATAGCCTTGTCCAGGGACTACTGAGTAGGGTAGCAGCTGGGGGTGGGGTGCATTATGCAGTCCTAGGGGTGAAGTGGAAATTTTTTTGTTCCTAGACTTCACTTTCTAGAGTGACTCCAGCCTGTGGGTAAATGGCCCCCATATCCTTGCTCCTGGGGAATCTGTAGATAGCCTAGTCTACATGAACATTCTTTGGATTGGTTTAAGTTTTTGGAACTTCTGCTTCCACTCGTTCTATACCCATAAGCATTCTGACTTTTACCCTTGGACTCAGAACTCCTATGGCACAAGTCTGTCCCCTGGGTCTTCAGTTCCTCCTCCTCTCTACCTCTGGCAGTAGCTGTGGTCTCTTGGTACAGGTGTGGGGTCCATGAGCCGCTATGAGCAGGTGCTGCACCACCTCCGTTACCGCAACTGGCACCCCACTTCCCTTGAGACCCGGAGGTTCCGGATCAAGTGTTCAGAACTCAACGGGCGTTACACTAGCAATGAGTTCAACTTGGAGGTGAGTATATCCTGCCATCATTAGGGAAGGCCTGACCCACCTGCCCATTTCCTCATTCATTCAAAGAATTATCACAGATGCCTACTCGCACCCCTCCTTGCTCTTCCCAGGTCAGTGTCCTCCATGAAGTGAGAGTCTCAGACAAGGAACACGTCAACCACCTTATTGTGCAGCCACCCTTCCTCCAGTCTGTGCATCACCCTGAGACCCGGAGTAGCATCCAACGCAGTTCAGGTAGGATATCACAATGCCAGCTCAAACACTGAACCCAATAAGTAGCCACTGAACAGATGGTTATATTATAGCACCCAAAGGTGTTCAGAGGAAGGGAATCCTACCACAGAGAAGCTACAAACCATTCCTCTGGACACTCTTGGTTTCAATAGTGAGTCAATCAACTAAACAAGAAACTTCATACAACTAATAATGACAGATTAGTACAAAGGGCTGGGACAAAATTGTGCTCATCATTTAAGGCCCAACTCAGAAGGTTCCCATGCACCTTCACATACTCAGCAGATTCAAAGTCCTCCACCTATGGTTTTGTTTGAACACTTGCCATATTGTGTCACCATCTGGTGGTAGTTGTGTTCCTACTAGACTTTATAGTGCCTGAGTTTCATTGGAGAACTTCCATATAATTTGAGGAGAGAAGCCATGGGTAAAAGAGAATCTACATCTATTGAATGCCTACTCTGCCCCTATGTAGAAGCTCATGGAGATTATCCCCTTACTTTCCACAATTATCATAGCAGAGTAGAAGAGTTGATACACATTTGACGAAAGTATTATGTCAGACTTAAGGACCTGGAACCCTACTGCTGGGAATTGGAAGTGAAGATTGTATTGTGAGCATGGAAGTTTTATGTTTCAGAAGGATGAGTTATATCTTCAGTTGTCATGGTGTTTGGGTTCCTTTCTTGTTTCAGTGGTCCCGAGCATCGCCACCGTTGTCATCATTATCTCCGTGTGCATGCTAGTGTTTGTTGTGGCCATGGGTGTGTACCGAGTCCGAATTGCCCACCAGCATTTTATCCAAGAGACTGAGGCTGCCAAGGAGGCTGAAATGGATTGGGATGACTCTGCACTGACTATCACGGTCAACCCTATGGAGGTGAGCCTCTCTGGGATGGGAGCTCTATGTGGGATGCTTCTCTTGCTAATCAACTTGGTTCTTCCTCTGCCTCAATCCAGGATCCAGACTCCTTCTAATCTAATGAGTCCATTCCCAGTGATTCTCCCATCTCTTTGCTTCTTTAGATCTCTTGACATGAAAAGCCATACTTCTCCATGAACCGTGTTCTCTCATTTGAATATGTGAATCACTCTTACCCCACGAACAGACCTGGAAGTTTCTTATAGCAAGCAGTCATTCAGTATCTGTACCTCACTGCCCACTGTAGTTCAGAGCTGACTAACACTCAGGAATTCAATATTGAACTCTTGATTAGCTAACAGTGCAAATTAGATGGCCTATGGAGCTCACTTAAAGGCTCAGAATAAGTTAAATCAAAAATACAACAACAACACCTGCCATTTAATAAGCTCCCTGTAAGCCAGACCCTGTGCCAGATGTTTTGTATACAACGTCCTATTTCCCTGTGAAATAGGAAGATTCACCCTCATTTACCAAGATGGGAACTGAGAGAGGAGTTGTGACATGTTCAAATACATGCAACCAGAATCCAAACTCAAGGCAATACAGCTATGAAGTTCACTTGATTTCAGTTGTCCAATAGCACCCAGAAACCATCTATGACCATGCAAGGACCTTGGTCTCTATGTCTGCCTATCCTTCCTTTTGCCCACGGGTGCTTAGTCTAGAAGACACAAGCCCAGAGAAAAATCAGGAAAAGTTATAGGCAAATAATAGAGATGATCATTGCTCTCTGGTTCAGTTTTAACAGCAGCTCATCTCCTGCTCCATTTTCACACTTAGCATGCCAGCATGGCTCAATTTCTCTAAGGATGCTGGTGGTGAGCATTCCCATCCCCAAAGAGCTGAGCTTAAAGTGTGAAAAGCAAGCGTGATCTGAGGAGCAGACAGTACTGGGCCTCAAAAAGACTGACCTCTTGCTGAGGCTTCAGTGGATAGAGTCTTTGGCCACTCAAAGAAATAATAATCATGACAGCAGACTAGAGTAAGGGAGGCCTTGTAGGAAAGGCACAGTTTGGAGATAACAGAATTCGACAGAAAGACATCTGAAGAGGTATGTAGTCTCACAAGGCAACATATCACTCATGACCCGATTTTCCAAGTCAAAGTGTAAATCCAGAAAGGGATGTTGCCAGAATCACTGCAAAGCTGGAAGAAAAGAACTGGAAAGGGTAGGGTGCGGTTTGAACTCACAAGTTATGGCAAAAGGGGGCAGTTAGGAAACGTGAGGGCATGAACATTGGCTTTTGCAAAAGAATAGTTTCGAATGAGAGCACTCTGGCTTAAAAGACCTGCTATTTCCAGCAGCACAATGTTCCCACATTGTATGGTGTCCAAGATTAAACATGACTCTGCCCCTAGCAAACAAATAGTTAAGAACCCAAAATTTTCATTTGAAGGGTCTGAAAGATTCAGTAAATGATGCTGCTGGCTTAAATATCCATCTATCATTGACACTGATATGTTTCCTTGACTGTGTGCTGCTATTTTAGACACTTATCTGACTGTCTGAGTTTCCTCTCTTACAGAGATCCTATCTCTGGGCAGGGTGAGGGGTTTAGCTCTAAGTGAAATGAATCCCAAGACTCTTCAGTATTTGCTGTTCTTAGCTCTGACATGGCTTCTGCTCAGTCCTTGATGCATGCTCCTTTTCTCTCCCGGGTGTCCAGAAACATGTTGGACCAGGGCAGGGGGAAGATGAGACTGAAGGAGAGGAAGAAGAGGAAGCAGAAGAAGGTGCGAGCTCCAGCAGCAGTGGTTCTGATGACAGCGAAGAGGAAGAAGAGGAAGGGATGGGCAGAGTCAGACATGGGCAGAGTGGCACCAGGCAAGCCCAGCTGGAGTGGGATGATTCCACCCTCCCCTACTAGTGCACGTGGGTCTGCTGACCAGCCCATGTGCTCCTTTTGTAAAACCCAACCCAGCATATGCCCAAGCCTGTCACACTCACCTCTGGTTTCTATGACAGGTCTGGGAAGGCCATCAGCTTCCTTGAATCTGCCCTCTATGCTTTGGGCACTGCCTATGCCCCACCCATGGGGCAGTTCCAAGAGCCCAGTGTCACTGTCAGTGGGGACTACAGGGTGGTTTCATTGCCCCTGTAGCCTTCCCTTCTTTTTTCTCTGGGCTCACCCAGAATCCTGTCACCCAACCTGCAGAGTTCTGATCACCTTGCTCTTTTCTGCAGGGGAGGAGCTCCCCCTTTGTGCCACTTGCCACACCTAGACTCAGTGTTTTCAAACTCCTTGGGTTATAACTCACTGTGTATGTACTTGACTAAATAGTCTTTCTCCACCTACACCAGCAGGTCTTCCTTATGCTGGGTCTCCAGGTTGCTTTATACAGAGAAGGCAGTAGAATCTCACTTATATACCTAAGATCTTAGGGCTTAAGAATCGAAAAGAAAGCTTTTGTTGAGACAGAATTGAGTTTCCACAGAAAAGCCTGTAATGTATGTGTATATGTACACATGGGTGCATAAGGGTGCACATGTGTGTGTGTGTGTGCACGTGCACACACACACCCAAATACACACTTCTGAGCTTAGAAAGCCTTTCTTTTTACTTCTTCTGAGACTAAATAAGCTGTAAAACAAGTTCAAAACCAAGAGTTAGTTGGTCTTTGACCCTAAGTAGAGTGTGTCCTTGTCATAGGGCTTGCTGACCAGCTTTCCAACCTACCTAGGCAATGCCTAAACTCTTGTGGCTACCCTACCCAGGGCTATGACCATGGCAGAACCACAGGGCCCAACAAGTACTTCATACAGGCACTCTTCAAGTGACAGCTTGGGCATGGATGTCACTAGGAGTCAAAGAAAGGATAGATGGGCTGACCCAGCAAGGCTTCATGGTCCATACAGATCTGCTTTGGGTTTGGTATAGCTGGACTCTCCCTTGAAGGGTAGCCTAGAGGTTGACAAGACTGTCACCACTCAGCCTGTGGTCCCTTATCTCCTATGTTACTGTTGTCTCTTTAGGACATAACATCATGTCAGATGTAGTTGAACAAATATAGGTCCTACCAGTCTGAGATGTTAGTTGGGAATTTTAACTGCTAGGGATTCAAAGTCTATGTGTAATAATAACAGCTGCTTCTTTCTTCTTCTCATAAAAGGAGGGATGCTTTGAATAGAGGGCAAATATATCAAAACCCTAATTTCTTGTTCTTTCTTCTTATTTTAATAAGAAAGACTTTTCCATCTCCATTCTAACGTGGGCACTTCGTGAGGAGAATTGTTGCTATAGTAACTGGTGGACAATCTTTTGTGGCCTACAGAATAGCAGGCAAGAATTAAGGCTATTATAAGAGTTCCACAAGGCTTTGAGGACATGTTTGTTTCAAACACCCTGAGCTCCTCTTTGTTCTCCATCTGTATGGGTCAGCCCCATCATCCCGCTCTGCCCCACGCCCATCCTGAATTGGCTTGGCCCAGGTCCATGATTGGTCTCTCATCGCATAGCATTCAGATCCAACTGAATGTTGAATCTTCCCAGTGTCATCTAAACAGAGCATTCAGGGAGTGATTATAGCCAATGTCCTCTAACCCTCTGCTCGCCCTCCAGGCATCGAGGATCCACACAGCAGGTCTTCGCAACCTTCTGGCTAGGGAGATCTACCTTATGTTGTTTTTCCATCTCCCAGAGTATTTTGTGTATACATTCCCTTTCCTTAGCCTTCAGATAACCCTGTGACATATTTGAGAAATTGGTTATTAGGGACTTTTTTTGTGTGTGTGATGGGTAAACTGATGCTCAGAGTCAGTGTCCTGTTCAGAGGCATTCCAAGGTACAGACTACCCCTCTGCTCCTCATCTGTGGTTCTACTCATGCTCATATTAACACGTATTTCTGAGCACCTACTATGTGATAAGCACGCTATCAGCAGCAATGGGAATGGGATGTAGCAAAATGAGACAGACCTTCCCCCACAAAGGACTCGGGAGCTATAGAAGGGACGCAAACAGGCATGGAAATTACACAGGAGACAGGAGGATGAAGTGTCAGATGCCACTGAAAGAAGAGGAACACATTTACCAACCAACCAGTGCCCTAATTTTTCTCTCTTGGAAGAAACTCCAGATTTTTATATTCATTGAAAGGAAATAGACACATCTCCTGTGAACTACCCCAATCACATCCCCCCTTTTCTGTCAGACCATTTCTGCACATTTACAAGGGAGAAAATCTACAGGAAGAATTAGGCTTTACAATCCTATTATTTAAATAATAAGACATTCTTCAGTCAAGCATTTAGGAGCTACTGAATTCTCCCAAAATTATGTCAGCAAAGGGAACAGTTTGCATGTTTAAAACCAATCCTTTTTGAATGAGATTTTGATTGCAAATATTTAAGCCTAGAGTTTGAGAGCACTTTTCTCTGCTCTGGCTCTTCATTGCCTATTGGTGGACGGCTGTTCCCATGCCCTCCTGGGCTACCTCTTGTGGCTGCATTCCTCATTCGTAGATGTGCGAGCTGTTTGGAGAATTAGAATGCCTTTATGCTTTGCGGTGGGGTAAGAGGAGAGACCAATGAAAGCTGAGAGGCTTTGGGGTACAGCAGCCGAGGTGTATCAGTTCAGGAGGCATTTGGCGACTGGACGCATTTGCAGGGAAATAGTGGTGACACAAACTAAAGCCTCCTTCTCCTCTGTCTCAGCATGCCAGCTCCAAAGCCAAGGTATCTGAGTGATGCTACTGGGACAACAGGCTTTTATCCTGTTCCCAACACTCACTTCACCTTGGGTAAGATCAAGGAGGGAGTGGTTATAAAATAGCAAGTTTCAGCAGGTATCCAGGTGAGTGGTAGGTCCCTGCATAGGCCTCCCATCAGCTACTCTGACCAGGAATGCAAGGTGCTGGTCACACTGGCTTTTTCCAATGTCTGGAGGATGGTATTTTGAAACCAAAGTTCCCAGATGGCCTGGGCACTGTGTGACCTCTAGGAAGAGGTGAGCAGCCAAGCAAAGGTAGACTCAGCCCCCAAGAGAATAAGCTGACTGCTGTGGCCGTAGACTAGGCCATTGCTTTTCTTGCCAGATGGACAACCTGGGTCTGCTATTCAGAGCTTGAACGTAGGCGGGCTCCCAGTCTCAGGTAACTCAGAAGATTGGGAGGAGAAGAAGTAGGAGAATGCCAGTGAAGAAAGCCATTAACCCACTGAAGAAGTGTCTCAACGAATCCCGAGTGTATTCAAATAGATTTAAGCAATTCTGTAAGTCTAACCAAGGCCCTAGATCACACAGGTACAAAGGAATGTGACCCCTCTGGCAGAACCTTCTGTGAGAACTTTATTGGATTAACCGTTCATTCTGACCACTCGAAGTTTAGACCAAATTCTCTGATATTAACAAGAGAGTTTGTCTCAAGGGACACCCACCAAGTCTCCATGGAGATAACCACTGCTAGAAAAACATCGCCCCCTTCCCGTGTATCAGAGATCAGCAAACTCTCTGGAAAGATCCAGAGAGGAAAGCCTTAGGGTTTTGCAGGCCACTTGTTCTCAATGTTACTCTTCTAAACCCTGCCTCATGCCATGGAAGCAGCCTCAGACAATACCCAAGCAAAGGGACATTCCAATTAGTCTCTCCATCTACTTCCCAGTAAAACTGGTCTATGAGACTGAAGGGGAAGAAAAAAGAGGCTATTTGAATTCATTGAATTTTCACGTCATAAACTTTTTACTCTCTTATTTCTCATTTTCTACTCAAAACAGCCTGCTAGACATCTAGAAAGCTAGCCAGGCAGATCCATGTGAGGCCAACTCTCACCCTGAGTACACAGAAAGCAGCCATTCCCTCTTTCATTAACCCCCACCCCCCGAAGAAAACACCCAACAGCTCCCTAGTGGTCATTGCCTTGAATTGAACAGCTGGAAAATT
This sequence comes from Mastomys coucha, assembly GCF_008632895.1. Classification (NCBI taxonomy): domain Eukaryota; kingdom Metazoa; phylum Chordata; class Mammalia; order Rodentia; family Muridae; genus Mastomys; species Mastomys coucha. The sequence continues at coordinate 91,010,359 of NW_022196906.1, read as the reverse complement.
CTGGGCTCTTTCATTAAAGCTCTCTTAGAAGTTCACAGGAGACTGGAGAAAACGCAAGAGAAACAAGTAAATGAGCAACCAAAATCCCACTTGTTATTTCTGAATTGAAGAAATCAGACAAATATTCCTAAGGCTGGACCCAGAGAACTGGCTAATCACTGAGTCCAAGGGGCTCCCTTCTCTGTTGAGGCAAGCGCTAACTCCCCAGGCTTAGCACCTTCCCAGTAGGGCTCAGTCCATAATGATTTCTAAGCAGGAGTGTTCATTATCTGGGACTGATTTTCATTTCAGCCCTGTTCATGTCTTCGCTCTAAAAATGATCCTAAAGACTTGTGGCTGTTCGAATCAATAGCAACACAATCAGCAGAAAGCCCTACCCAGCAACACTTCAAAATTAACAGCCTCCTTGCCTCTATGACTCAATATTAGCTGCAAAGAAAAACGTGCTTTTTCTTAATCATCTCCCATTTAAATTAACCAGATAGGCTTTGCAAAAGAAAAAAGAAAAAAGTGAGGGAATAAGTCTAATTCTTTAGAAAAGTGGGTGATGTTCACATAACCTATGGCCTCTGGAGGATCCCCGGAGCCTCCTGCAATGTGCTTGGCCAGGTTGTGATGTTGCAGGCTTCTCTATCTGTGCCAGACATTTATCGAGGCTGACAAGCCAAAGCCCTTGGCAGGGTTTAATTTTCATGTCACTGCATCTCGTTGTCCAGCTGGAGGCAAGGGAAATGAACAGTGTAAGTTTTGAAGTCAACTCCAGAACCTTCACTTGCCTGTCTTCATTTGTTTTACTTTATACATTTTTCCTGCATTAGCTTCCTTCTCCTTCTGACACTGGTTGGAAATGGGGGAGTTGGTTTTACAGGAGTGACAAATTAGGAGGTAAGCTTGACTTTGCCCCATGGTAACAAAGAGAGACAGGAGTTACCTCCATGAGCACACCAGAGAATGATTGCGTTGAGTCACTCAGCAGATGGGAGTTTCTGTGTGCACCAATGTTCCAAAAATTCAGCAAGTCCTCATCAAGCCCCCATGTGTACTTGATTCTAAGCCAAGAAACGGGAGAGAGGATGAACTAGAGGCCCCGCCCATGAGAATCCCCTGCTCTTGTAGTGTCAAAGGGTTAGTTAAAGTCAAAGTCAAATGGTTGGGATGATCCTAGGGGTGCTGAAGGGCCTCCATGAACAGAGAGAGCTTCAGTGAAGTGAGCAACATGCTCCTAAATGCTCCTTGGTTATCACGACTTGGGTCAGGTATAGAGAAAAGCCTTTCCCCTTATGGAGAAGTAATATGACTAATGGCTGAGAGTTGGTGAAGCTAAGACAGAGGTAGTCCTTAAATAGGAACAGCAGGCAGGCAGACCAGGAAGGTTATGAACAGTGGTTTAAGTGGGTTCAGGGGGCTTCCAGCCAACGCCCAGGGTCTGGCCAGCCTGATGCAAGGTCCACACACGAACGACTGAGCTCTGGGGACTCCGCAGAGGTTTGGCCAAGCCTCATAGCTCCAGTTCTCTGCCTGGGTGATCTGCAGGGCAGAAACAGCAGCAGCAGCAGCAGCCGCACCCTGGAAAACTAGTAAGGCAATCTCTAGAAGTGAGGTTTCAGTAAGCTGTGCTCTAAGAGCAAAGCTCAGGAAGGCCAGGGTTTCAGAGCTGTCTCTGTGGAGGGTGAGGCCAGCCTCTGCGGGCACTTGGAGGAGCTGCTACTCACAAATAACCAGAGAAAATAACCAGCTCCTACTGAGGTTGAGGAGAGAGAAGCAGAGCAGGGGGGCCCCAGTTCACACCCCTGAAGCAAACATTTAAAAGAACCTGGTTTCCAGTTGCCCTCCTTCACTCGGGTGTGAGATGATTCCTCCCCTTGTGCCCTTTCTCTACAGAGAGGCACTGCCTAGGAGGGGTATATTGAAAGCACCCAGCCCTAGGGAGGACACCTGTCCTGTTCCTGTCACTGAGCAGCCTCCCTCAAAGCCAGATTTTATGTGAGAGCTATGAAGCTGCAGCAATGAGACCAGACCACTAGGAGGCTGCTTCGCCCACCGAGCACATCCTGGAGAACAGGGTCATTCAAGGACATTGATAGGTTACCGCAGCACTGTTCATTTGTAGTGAGAATGGCGAATGCCGTCACAATTCAGACACCGAATTGGATGGGGAATGGATTGCTTCTCTTGGAAGGACAGTAACCCATGTTGCTAAAAGTAGGAGGAAGAGAAAAAAAGCCAAAGCTGCAGCTTCATCTACAGTGGGAATCTCATTCCTGTGGTCCATGTAGGTACCAGGTTCCAACCATTTTCCCTTCCTGATTTATGGCATAAGATCTATGGTATAAGCACCATAAACCTTCAGCTGGAACTTCTTGTATTTTGTCAGTCATTGTGCCTGTGACCTAAGTCTAGCCTCCTATTAGGATCTCAAGGTCAAGGTCAGAGGTCGGGGCATAAAAGAGGAACAGATAGCGCATAAGTCAGGAGAACCAGTCATAATGAGTTTGTACAAACCCAGCGCCGTTCCGCTCAGAAACATGTCACCCCGACAGCCTCTTCACTGAGCCCCCTAAGTTCTCTCAAGAGAGCCTGAGACCAGCTCAGAGACCATGTTGAGAATACATATCTCTATGAAATTAGAATCTGCCTGTTTATAGCGAAGAGGGGGGGGGATTAGAAGATCAGAAAAGAAAAGATAGGGCATGCCTGTTACTTACCTGTGAGAAGCACAAGGAAAGCAGATAGAGGGGTTTTTCTCTTACAGCCCGGCCTCTCTGAGTAAAGTCCCTGCTGAGACTCCTTTCCTAAGACGTAAGGCAATTTTCTGTGTTTCCCTTTCACACCAGCCATCGATCACAAAAGCCTCCGATAGGACAACACAGAAAGTGATGGTGTAATCTGGAAGCAGGACTGTCCTTGGCAGGTTTGTTCGTGTAGGACAAGGAGACAGTTTGCTCTGGAGCTGGAGATCATGTCCAGTCAAGGATATCAAGGGGAGGGGGGCAGGGAGCTGAGTGGGTTATAGAACGTCATCCCTGAAGAGACCGGACCATCAAGGAATGAGACACAAGATGGAGTCACCAAACAGAATACGTGAGCTGGTGCTTCTGGGCCATTGACAGGCATACCCTAAGGTGGAGCCCCACTCCAAGAGCCACAGTCTACCTTCCTAGTTTTCCCTGTTTTTCCCTAAAAAACCAGGACTGGATGCAAACAGTACAGACCACAACTTTCCCCACCTCCACTTGCCACCTCCCTAAGGCAAAAGGAGTAACCGGTGTGTCCCAGGATGCTGCAGGTCCTTTTCTATGGCTGTAACCAGTGTCATCCAAAGCACTGCATCTTCTCCACAGTGTGGGCTCAGCAAATGTTGAAAACAATCCCAGAGATCACCGGGCCTCAGAACTAGTGTGGTTTGAAAAGCTAAGATGCCCTGGTGGAGAGAGGCTCCTGAAGCCCAGTCTTAAGCCTATAGTTGTTTGCAAAATCACTGGAGAGGGAAGAAGAGTGGAACTGGGAAGGGCAGGTGACAGTATTTTGTGCTTCCTCATGGAAGCTGACAGGAAGGGACTTTTTTTTTTCCCCAAAGTGATCTTTTCCAGGTAGGGCCAGTAAAAGGAGCCCTCCCCACCACACCAGGAGCGAGGGCAGCTAGGCCATGATGAGCCCCACTTTTTCCACTCCATGCGTCTCAGGACTGATGAAATAGAGCTTTAATTTGTTAATGAGCCCAGCTCTTTTATCAGATCTACTGTGGAAAGATTCATCACCATGAAGCTCAGTCCCCAATAGTCCATCGAGACAAGGGCAGCAGATATGAGAGGCTTCAGGATGCAGGCAATGTGTATTAATCACAGGAACAAAATCATGTTGGCTTTAATGTTTGCTTTCTTTTATCTGGGAGTGAAAACACACCTCTGTTACCTGGACCCTTTAAACTGAGCATGTCAGTGCAGAAGTGGGACACAAACATATAAATATTGAGGGTTCTTTTCCTCAGTAGAATGAGCTGTCATTAAAAAAAAAAACTAAGAGGTTATTTCTATTTGCAAGGGCAGAGAATCAACATACAGGTTTTAGGTCTAGACTCCAGCCCCCCTGTGGAAAAAGAACAAGGAGGTAGCCTCTACTCTCTGAAAGGATTCTTCGAGGGCCCAAGAGTAAGGGTTCAACCGGAACCGTGGCTCACTTCACTGAGTCAAATGCATGCATGCATCTTTGGAGGCAAAAGTGCATTCATCCTTGTCATCAGGGAAGGCTGGGCTATGGCTCTCCCTACTCCTTGCTCTCCCCTCTCCCCATTCCCCGCTCTCTATGATGCAAAGGAGCCCTGGAGCTCTGGAAGGAGTATCGATGGCCCTTTCACAGACACACTCTACAAGGTTGGAAATGGAGCAAATGTTTTGGGCAAAGAAAGTTAGACTGGGCACCCAGGTGAATCACTTGAACAGGAGGGGAAGAGAATGAGAAGGTGGTAGAGGTGGAGAGTAAACTGGAAGCTGATTAGGATCAACAGCATCTGAAGCAACCAGGAACCTGGGGCACTGCTCTATGTGTAAACAATATCCATGCACCAAAGGAATCATGGGTAAATAATGCAGTGTAACCACAAAGGCAGTTACTGCAGTTGCTTTACGAGCCAGAGCCACTGGAAGCGGATGACAGATCAATCTACCTACCAGGTTTCCAACCTTGTCTGCTTCCGAGAAAGAGCTGTTGATGCCCTAAGCTGGAAAGGCATGGCAGGCGAATGGAGGAAAACAGATGGAAAATAGAAAGAAGAAAGCTTATACAAAAGCCAGTTGTTCCCAAGGAAACCTGTAGTTACTAGAGTGGGCCTTGTTAGGATAGCACATGGGCATTGTAATGTCTGTAAGAAGGAGTCAGAATGTTGTGCCAGGGCATTAATTTAGGGAATTGGAGTAATAAGCATAAAAACACCAGAGATAGCTAGGTGAAGAGCAGCTGATAATATGTATGTATGTGCATGCATACATATCTATACTATGGAAGTAAGATACAAAACAGAGAGATCATTCGTCCCAACAAACTAATTCTCCAGATGCCTTAGGTTATTCTAATTTGCTTTTAGCTCTCAAAGCCCTGAAAGAAGTACCTGGAACACTGCAGGAGTCCTAAACATTCGGAAGTGAAGCACCTAGCTTGTCCTTACGAAGACCCAGTATATCACTAAACTCCATATTGACTGAACCAGATAGAAGCAGGTCAACCACGCAGCTCTCATAGCTTAGAGACGTCTTCGTGAATGTTCATAGTCCATGCAGTAGTCAGCCAGTGGCAGACACTGGCCGCAAACAGTGACAGTGTTGCACATAGTTGCTTGCACACATTTAGAATGTACCTGAATAACATCCTCAATGCTGTCTCTCCAGAGTAGAGTCTGCCCCACCTACCGTGGTCTCTGCCTTCCCTAAAGTACTTGCTAAATATTGTTCACTCTATCATCTTCTGTCATTGATGCTGGGACTACATGCAAAGGTTCTGGGCTCAGCCAGTCTCAGACCCTTCTCTGCTCCCATCCCTGGAGATGATGTCACCATTTTAAAGCCTTGTGTGAGAAACCTGTTTGTTCCCAGCTCCTGGACCTCAGTGAATGGGAAAGGTCTGAGACGGGCAGGCTGCTTGCCCTACTGGAGTCTCTTTGGGGTTCACTCTGCAGAAAGAAAGAGCTGTCTCATTGTATGCCATCACCTTCCACCTGTACCTGACTGCGAAGTGGCCTAATGGTCAGTGCTGCCGGAGTGTCTTTCCCAGGAGCCAGCTGCACTTGGGGTTTGTGTGTTCTTGGCACACAGCAGATTTCTGAGCCTCTTGAGCTGCCTCCAAGAATGAGTCTCCTTAGTCTACAAAATGTATTTATTTGGTAACTACAGTGTGTGTGTGTGAGTCTGATACAATGCAAACCTTGAAATGTCTTACTAAAAGGGATTATGAATTCATAGAAAATTGAATCCAACCTCAGAACAGCGCATTATGTTGTCAGTCAATAAGGTTGCCCAGCCACAGGGGGCCAGAGAAAAACCTTCCCCTCCCACCCATTTCCTTGGTACCCTCTCCCTGCCTAATTGCCCTACTAGATTCTAACTGATGCAGAGTGAAGGGTGCTGAGAGAGTACATGTACATAAAGATTTAAGAGGGACATAACCTCTGGGGAATCAGTTGAGTTTCTTCCCATGGTGTGATCTTATCATGCCTGAATCCCAAACTTTAAATTTCTAACAATTTCGATTCTTGGAGTTTCTGAGTAATTTGTTAAATGCCTATTCAACACAGACAGATATTTATTTTCAGCCTTGGCTTGTAAATGCCTACAAACTGATTCATGTTGGTGGTCATTATGACACTTCTGTGAATTGGTTGAATAAATATGATTTTAGAATTTCACAGTAACAATGACTTCTGAGAGTTTTTATTGTTCAGACGTGTGGTTGGATGAGAGGCTGCACACTGCATCTCTGGCGCTCTGTCCTACATCCACATGGGTGAAAGAGGTGTGGTGGATGCGATAGTGGTCACACAAGAAATTAACTCTTATGAGGCTTCCTTCAGGACACACGAGAGCTCCACCTGGAAGTATTGCCCATGGAGACATCTAGAAAGATGATCGGAGTGAGATGGGGCATTTATTGAGAACCTACAAGTTGCTGAAGCTAGAGACCCTCAGGTAGATTATTCCTCCTGGTAACCATGATAAAAGCATGAGACACAGAGGAATCAGAATGCTTCCTGGGAAAAGAGACTATGAACATGGCCCTTCCCCTCTTTTGATCCAGTTCTCCACCCCTATGCTGACCTGCCTTTAGACACAGAGGCCACTCAGGGCCACCTCGCTGTGGGGCCTCATAGAATGGGCTCCCTCTCGCCATCCAAAGCCCTGGAGGCCTGGAGCACTTCCCTGGGATTCTAAATGCTGTTGTCACACTCTCCTTCCTGGTTTCTGTTGCAACAACACATGGCTAAACCCTGCCTTCAGTTGACTATCAGGGGGAAGGGGGAAATTCAAACAAAATATCCTTGGGCAGCTGCCAGAGTAGGTCAGTGATAAGGGCATTGGTGGCTCTTCTAGATGGTTCTGTTCTGCATGGAGATGCTTACAACCATTTGTAAGAGCAATTCCGGGATATCTGACACCCTTTTCTGGCCACCAGATGGACCAGGGATACATGTGGTGCACATGCATACATGCAAGCACAACACCCATACATACAGAACAAATATAAATACATGTTTGATGTCCTCAGAAGTTCTATTAGTTTGTTAACAAAATGTCTGATGGCTAGGCAGTGGTGGCACATGACTTTAATTGAAGCACTCAGGAGGCAGCAGCAGTTGGATCTCTGAGTTCCAGGCCACCCTGGTTTATACAGAACTAGATCTAGGACAGCCAGGGCTACATGGAGAAGCTCTGCCTTGAAAACACATACACACACACGCGTACATGTGCATACACACAGACACATATGTGCAGATTCATATGTATATATATGTATATACATATATACATATATGTATATGACAGGGAAAACTTAAACCCAAAGGACAGGTTATTTTGGCTCCCCGTTTTAAAGGTTCAATTTATAGACTCTTAGTCCCATGTACCTAGGCAGGATATGAGGAAAGAAGATGCCCCGGTGGAGAGATGTGTACTTTATGAATAACAATCCAAACAGGAGGTATCCAAAGACCCACCATACTGTGGCCCACTTCCTCCAGTTCAGCCCTCTAAACTCCCAGAACATCAACCAAATAGTGCAAGCAGCTAGAGTTCCAAATATTCAAATAATAAGCCTGTGGGGAACAAGCCTTCCATCAATCCCCTGCTAGCTCCTTCTCCTTCTCAGATAGATCCCTCCTCTCCCTCTCCTTCTCAGATGGATGGATGTAAAAAAGAATGGGCAAGCAGCTTTATCACCCTCCCTTCCTGTCCTGATAGCCTACCAAATCCCACCTCCACCACCCTACCCCAAGGTGCAGATTCTTGTGCATAGCATCGGTGTTCTTCCCACTTGATGTCAAGCCAACATATTTGTCACGCTGAATTATATTTTCTCTTTTGCATCACAGAGTCAATAGAGAGACAAAGAGGCCTTGATCTGATAAGTGGTGCTTTATTGGTTCACCTTGATACCTTGCGCGTACACCCCATCTGTGCCCTTCGGTTTCAAGGTATCTTAGAAAAACCACTTCTTACTTACAACACCATTATACCTTGACAGTCTCACTGACCCTTTGCTGTTTTGTACAGTGTTGATAATGGAACCTTACTTAAAGCATCTTCGTGATGATTAAATGGGATAACGCCTTTCAAACGTCTGCCACAGTGTCCAGACCTTTGGGTATTCCCTTAGTAAATTTCACCATGTCCATTCAACACTCCAAAATAATATGTAGTGTGGGTCACACCTCATCTACTCACGTCTTCCTGCATTCTCTCACCGAGTGAACTCATTGCGTGATAGGTGCTCTGCTCACCTTCTCAATGGAGACTGCAGAAAGAGAGGAAGGGAAAAGGCCAGGGGTGATGTTCACACATTTCCTAAGGGTTTATTTTGGTCCAAGACTTTACCAGTATTTTCTAATTTAATTCTTCCAATGACTTCAGGAGAAAGTACATTTCACCTCAGTTTCATAAATGATAGAGCTGAGCCCAGAGCCACCAGCTCTCCTGTCCAAGGCCCTACAGCTGATGACATGATGTTCTGAGTCCCGTGCCTGCCCCACTAAGCCAAAGGCTTGCCTATGCTGAGGGATGCCAGCTTTTGAGAATCAAATATTGCCTTTGCAAAAGCCAAACCTGCAGGTGCCAGAGCTGGTGACAAAGGCTTGTTTCCCTTTCGAGCACCTGGGACTAAAACCAACACACACACCACCCCCCAACACACCAGATATAAATTAACCCCCTGGTTAAATAACTAGTTTCAAAAATTAAAAAAAAACTATGTTAAAAAATATAAGCCAAAGAATGACTAAGAGCTAGCAAGAGAGCATATTGTGTTAAAATATGCACTTAGAAACTAGGGCAAAAGTGTCTCCTCTCCCAGAATGGTGACACCAGTAAATGGTCTCAGGACCTTTGTAGACTCCCCATGTCCCAAGACCTAAAAATGTCATTGGGGACATTGGAACATGGGGATTCAGAGCAATGTGAAACCTTCAGACATTATCAAGTCATTGCCCAAAAATGCCCACGGCTCCTTAGAGGGTGTCTGGATTCACAGACTAATGGAGGAGAGAGATAAAATTAAATGGGCTCATAAATAGGAGCATAGCTGCACTTGCCGTGAGCTCTACAAGGAGGCACATCTGGAGCCATGAGCAACATCTGCAGAGGAATACAAGATAGTCACAGACTCTTGAGATACTAGTGGGTCTAAGCCTTTAGAGGCCTCCAGCAGCATACATAAACTAGGTCACAATGATTGGGATCTTTGCCTCTCTTTCTTCTCTACATCTCTTCCCTGGAGATGCTTGCTCCACACTGCTCCTGTGTTTCCTCCAGGACAGTCTATCAAGTCGCCACCTGAAGGCACAGCAAATGAGTTTGTGGTGCAGGTGCCCACACCCACCCACTTCCCACCTAGCCCTGGATTTTATCACTCAAAGCTATGTTGCTCACCTGCTGAAATTGGCCGCAAGACCTTAAGCCCATGTGAAACTAATGTACCTGGCTCTTGCCACTTCCCAGGAGCGGCAGAATTCCTGCCGCCATTCTTGTCTCGTAGACCAACAGTCCCTGGCTCATGCATGCATTCATAAGACTTAGCTAGACGTGGGGGTATGGATAGTGAAGCTCATCACAGAGAAGCAGTCTGCTTTCTGGAAAATATGGCTATTTATCTACAATACAGGTGATAGACAGCCATGAGCTGCCTTTGACAAGACTTTAGACGCTGGAAAGATGGCATTGTGCATTTTCCTTTTGTGAATAAATGATAAGGTAGTGCTTCATTTTATACAAATACATCACTCTGTCAGTTGGTAGGAGAGCACTTTGGTTCTAAAATGCTCTCCAGGCACACTCTCTTTCCCAACAGCTGCTAGAACGCAACCATCAAAGACGACTTCTAACACATTTTGACCCAAACACAACTTGAAGCAGATTCTCTCGCTCGCAAGAGCCTCCCACTCAGGAGTTGTGTTCAGTGTGGAGCAGGAACAGAATTCTCAGTAGCAAGACCTCTGGTGAGGGATTTCACAGATGGGTGGTCTCTGTGTGTGTCCAGGATGTGTGGACAGTTTGGCTGCCAGATTTTCTCAGCTCGTTTGGTAAATATTGTGTCTGGACTGATGAAGGAGGGAGTATCCCCAAGTGTGCCTCTCTGGGTGCGATAAAGAAGAGACACCTCTGGCAAGAAAAAGATAAATGTAAGGTAAGAGTTTCCAAGCTGTGTGCTGGCTGGGGTGAGGGAGCAGGCTGAGCCTGCATCATCAGCTCACTGGGAATGCAATCTGGGCTTATGTAGTGAGGACCTCTGGAGGATTTGGTTCTGGATACAGAAAGTCTTAACCCAAGACTGACAGATGGCCAGGAATGTATTCTCTTGACATAAATGCTCTCTGGGGAGAGATAACAGACAAGCCTGGGGGTGTTTGCCTCCTGAGTGAGAGACATAGAATGAGGAGACAGCCCAAGGATGTACCCACTGAGAACCCTGCCATTTAGACATTCACTGTGTGGCTACAGAATTCACATTCTTGTATGGAAAATACTTCTCAAATTACATCTGTTTTAGGTAGAAATCAAAGCCTTCAGAACAACCATCAAGTTGTTCAACTCTGTTAAGTCTTATTTTGACTAATACAGCAGAGCTATAAGACTTGGGGAGGAAAGGGGGAGGAAATGGGGGAGGCGGGGTGGATGAGTGGAAAGAGACAAGGATGCAGCAAAGCCAGTTCCCCAACCCTCTTCAAATCCAACCTCCCCCTAGAAGCACTGCAGATGTGGCTGCTGTGTCACATAAGCACCAGTAGATGTCAGAGAGGAGAGAGCCTATGCCTACACTCAGTGTTCTGACCTGTGAACCACTGAATGATTAGTAACCTAGCATTCCCTGAAAAAAATCAAGCCTGAGATGAGCACCAGCCCAGCTCAGGCAGGCCCCTATGGCTCTCAAGATGGGGAGCAAGCAGGAGACTAGAAGAAACCCCTTTCCTTGTGCCCACCACCTGGCACTGATGGCCACCAGGGAGACAGGGGAGGGTGAGTCTGAGACAGATGACTCTTGCATGGGGCCACTTGGACAGCCAGGCCAGGCTAGGAACAAGCCTGAGACAACCACCAGTCAGGGACCATGTAGTCTTGGAGGGGGCAGGCAGACTATGTCTGAGATGACCCTTGTCCTACTCCATAATGCACAAGCAAGGCATAGAACTCTTGAAACCATTCCTGAGAACAATCCCAGACACCCAGAGAACCCAGCAGCCTCTAAGGAGAGCAAGTAATTGGTGGAGAAATGAAAGAAAGAGGGGTATGAGCGTAATGAAGAGAGACAGAACTGGAGACTCGAGGGTAGCAAGGAACAGCCTGATTTGAGTAGCCAGTGATGCCATGTGGGACCATGGTGGGATTCTGGCCTATGCTACCACCAGGGGCCACATTTAGGTCCCTAGGCCTGAAGTGGCAGGGGTCTGTTACCACTAAAGGCCAGACAGATGTTCCTAGTACCCCTCCCCCAGGACATACTAATGTCTGAGAGCAGTGCAGAACTGGGCCCTCACCTGGGCATCACAGGAGAGCTAGCCCTGGGGGCATAAGAGCAGGGGAGATGATCCTGAGCCCTAACCAGCTACAGTTCTCAGGGCACATTGCAGGAGTTGTAAGTAAGGCCCTTTTTCAGGGTAAAAGCCTGGGGAAACCTGGCCCTACTACTTGTCTTCCATGCAGTGTCAAGGACAAGGGAGAGATACCCCTCCCCCTCCTTCCCTCCCCCCTCAGTACATGCAATAGGTTGGAGACCTGGCTCTGGGATCATGAGAGCAGGAGAGCTGGCCCTGCCCCTTACCAGCTTCAGTACTCAGGAAAGCAGGTCCTGCCACTCACTGGGGCAGCATAGAAGAGCTGACCCTAACAAGGAGGATGGGGGAGCATGGACAGACCGTCAAAGGTGTGAGCATGAAAAAGCTGGTCCCACAGCTTGTCTGCAATGCAGTGACATGAGTAAGGGAGAGATCCCCTCCCTTTTGCCTTCACCAGGGTGTTGGGCAGGAGAGTTGGTCCCAATGGAGTCATGAGAGCAGGAGAGCTTGTCTTCCCCTCACCTGCTACAGCATTTGAGAGAGAAGGCCCTGCACCCTATCTGGGCAGCAAGTAGAACTGATCATGATGACAGGGTGCAGTTGAGATGGCCCTGAAGGTATGAGTGCGGGAGACCCAGCCCCACCTCTTGTCTGCTATGTGGTGGCATGGACTCCCTCTTCCTCTCCCTTGTCCCTTGCCATCTATGGCAGGGAAGAGAACTAGTCCTGGAGTTATGAGAGTGGGAGAACTAGCCATGTCTCTCATAGGCTGCTACACTCAGAAGAGCTGGTCCTGCACATCATGTGGGCAGCAGGGTAGACCTAGCCTTGGTAGAGCAGGGTTTGCTGGTGAGCCAGACCTAAAGGCATGGAAGTAGGAGAGCCAGTGGGTTGAGCAACTCAGATACCTCTCAAGCCCTGATCCAGGGTTTTGAATTAGCCCACCCCAACTTCTACCTCACTCATGAACTGCTAGAGAAGGGGCTCACCCTACATATCCAAGACGACAGAATCTCCATGACACAGGGCAACAACAGGGTGTCCAAGGGGAACCCCAGTGAGGTTCCAGTATCAACAAAGTAGCAGAAGCCAGAGGCCTCATACCAGACAAGTCATTGAAATGGATATTTGCAAGCAAAGAAGTGTGGACAAAAGGGTTTACTGTGGGACATACTGTGACACTATAACTTCTACAACAAGACTTTTTTCTCTGTTAATGGGTAGTTACAAGGATGGGAAATGAGTGGGACTGGGGTGCATGATGTGAAATTAATAAAGAACCAATAAAAGTTTAAAAAAATAAATTCAATTGACTGTAAGACAAAAGTTGCAACTCAGAAATGGCAGAAAATATTCTAAGGCTTCATCAGTTTAAGAATGATAGTATACACACACACACACACACACACACACAGAGAGAGAGAAAGAGAGAGAGAGAGAGAGAGAAGGAGGAGGAGGAGGAGTGGGGGAGATAGAGACAGAGATTTTTTTAAAAAAAAAAAATATTAGCCACTCTCAAAAATCCACAGTTAAAAACTACATCATTATTATATAACGGAAGTGATCATTCAAAATTATCACAAACAGCTATGCATGTGTGAGAGCAAGACAGAAGTATAGAATGACTAATTAAAACCTACATGTTCTAAACAGGAACCCACACACCTAAAAGTGTTGTTTAAATTCTTTAGATATCATTATCAAAATCTACAAGAGATTGTTCACTGGCTAAAAAGAGATCACAAAGATTCTTCAGAACTCAAAAGAATCTTAGACAAAGAAAATGAACATATTATTCACAAAAGGAACTTGAGAGACTAAAAAGCATATAAAATATTCTAAAAAGTCATTGATAACTTTACAAATGCAAATTTAGCATCATAGGTCCATCACATTGGGACAACCCAGAGAGAGAGAGAGAGAGAGAGAGAGAGAGAGAGAGAGAGAGAGAGAGGGAAGGAGGGAGTAGAGACAACCTTGGCAAGGTCCAGAGACCCTCAAGCACTTCTGATGAGAACAAAGTCAAAGACAATGGCTCCAGAAATCCAGGAATTCCTTCTTGACAATCCCTAGAGAAACTTTCAAGTGTTCAAAATAAATGACATAACATTTCATGGCAGAGTCTGGGCAGATAGGTAATAAAAACATAGAGTGGGCCATGCAGTGGAGGTGAGTGAGAAGGTACTAGGCTGACAGATGGGCAGTTCTACATGTCCTGCTGTCTCTTCTTTCAAGACTCAGGGACTCATTTTTCCAACTCCTAGGAATGTCCAGCTGGCTTTTCTCTATTTGACCTGATTCCCTCTGTTCTTCCCAGTGTTCAATTCTGAAGAGATTACCAATAAACACTCTCCATGCCCGTCTCTACCTCAGAGTAGCCAAAATAAAATGCAACAACATGGGAAAATCATGTAAGCATATTTACAAAAGAAGAAAAAACGTAAGTGATAGAAGGATTTCTAACCCACTAGTGTTAATATAAGTTAATAAGTACACATGCAACTATACATGTTCTAAAAAAATGTGTACATGTAAAAGACAATATCAATATACCAAAAAAATGACTAGGCAAGGGAGACTAGGCAAGTAAGAATGGGTCCTTTAAGAAAGAGCACTTATGACAAATGGAACATGAATCAAGAGGTTCAGCCAATAAATCCTGTTGCAATTGAGATGGAAAATTGGTACAAATTTTAGTTGATGAAATAAATGGCAGGTAGTTCAGGACACAGACCTGTATTCAGAGACAGCAAGGGTTTCTACAACTTTGTGTTAACATTATTGACACAAGGTAAGAAAGCAAGCACTGCAATCCACTTGCTTCTAGAAGGATCTAGAACCTCACTCAGCCCATGAGCCTCTGTTTTCACCATAGCATTCAGCTTTCAGACTGGCTAGTCCTGAGTCACAGGATCCTTCAGTCTGCCCTGCATGCCTCATCAGAGCAGGTACAATAGATAGTTTGCATTTCTGTGTTTTGTGACTGCTGTGCTTTTAACAGAATTAGTCTGGAACTTGCATAATTGTGATATTTCTTTAGCAAAACCGTGGACTAGAGAGATGTGGCTCCATGCCTCTAAATGCCAAAGACAAGCAGCATTTGCTAATAACAAAAGAAGCTGGTCTCTGTTAGAGACTTAAGTCAGCTGGGTGGCAGTGACAGATGGATCATCACCAAAATTCATTCCTTCCCTCTTCCTTGCAAGTTTTTGTCACCACAAGGCTCCCGTTTACATGGCATACAAGGGAGCTCTAGACCGTCAAAAGTCCATGGGAAAGAGGCCAGCCATTCCTGAAACTGACCCGGCAGGAGAGGAAATGGTCTAGGAGACACTTACTTGTACCCTCCTCTCCTACTATCAGGTGGTTAATACAATGAATCCCAAAGATTTAAAATTTCCCTGGAAATGTCACACTGTGGTGAAAGAAAAGGAAAAATCCCTCAAATAAATGAGGGGGAGATGTATCTTTCAGGAAGAGATTTCATATGGTTTTGACAGCCAATGAAACCAAAGCGTTGGTTTTGAAGCCAAGGTAACCTTGGACAAAAAAGACCTGAGATGATGATGGATCCATGATGGGGGAGGGGCACACATTGGCAAGACCACTAAATTATGCATATCCTTGCCCTTTATTTAAACTCTATGTCAGTACCTCAAAGGCACAATGGTCACTGGGGAGCATGGTTTGTTCCTCTTCCTAATGTTGCCACATTCAACAAATCTCTGTCCACCCCTTCCAATGTTGTCTTTTTAATTAGTGTGCTGGGCACCAGTGACCTTGTTCAGTTTGTTGGAACTGCCAGAGCACAAACTTTCATCCTGATAGCTCCAATACCACTCCCAGATTTGCCTTCAGAAGTTTCCTGTGAACCATGCAGCATGTGGCCTGGGAACAAGAGATGGAGGCTCTTGTAGGAGAGCCACCTGGCTGTGGATTTCACACAAGCAAGACCCAAAAGAATCAAGGCATAGTCTTCAGGACTAAACAGAGAAAGGCAACAATTTATAGTCTGTGTAACCATGGCACACTGGATTCACATTGCAGTGTTTCCTTGCATAGGTCTGTTTGCATCTGCCCACTTCCCCTGCCAAATTACCCAAGAGTCATTCTTATGTTATGAAAACTATTATCATGTGCCACTTATGGAAGATGGTCAAATTGAGCCTGAGAAGAGTCCAGCATTATTCTTTTCATACAAGAAAAAAAATAAAAACAGAACAGGAGATCAACTAGAAATCTCTTTAACATTTGAATGGAATATTTTAATAATTCTTGCAGAATTTCAGACAATATGTTTGGTCACATTCACCCCACCCCTTCCCAAAACTCCTCCCAGATTTACCTCCACCTCCCTAGCCCCAACCACAGCTTCATGTAGACTTCATTTTTTAACAAAACACAGAGTCCAGTTTGTATTGCTCATATACTCCTGGGTATAGGGCCAAATGGAACATAAATGACCTACCAGGGGCCATATTCTTAAAAAAAATTGACTCTTCCTTCCCCAGAAATCATCAGCTATGCATTAATCCTCAGTTAAGGGATCAGGGCTCATGACCATTTCCTAGTCTACTCTAGAATATTGACTGGCTTGAGCTCCCATGCAGGCAAGAACAACTGCTGTGAGTTCATGAGTACAGAGTCTTGTCATGTCTAGAAGATACTGTTACCTTCTACACACACACACACACACACACACACACCAGCCTCTGGCTCAACAGTATTTTTTCCTCCTCTTTCATCACTGCTCCGAGCCTTGGCCATGGAGGATGCTAGAGATATTCCATATGTGACTGATTACTCTACTGCCATTTATTTATTCCTTGCACTATGCCAGTTGTGAGTTTCTGCCTTAACCACTGTCCACTGCACAAAGAAACTTATCTGATGAGGTCTGACAGCTCTACTTATCTATGGGTATAGAGACACAAACTTAAAAGGCAATTTGATACTCTGTCAATTTAGCAAAATATAGGTTCATCCCTGGGGTTTGTAAGCTTCAAGCAAGGGTCCTTGGTCAGATTAACAGCACCAGCCAAGTGTGGAGTGGGCTTTGAATATAATTTTAAAAAGTTGTTGGTTACCCCCATAACATCCATGCCACTATTGCATCCCTGGGCTAACCTACCATAATGGTCAATATTGTAGCTCACAGAGTTCATAGCTAGGTAAAATGGTAACCTCTCCCCACCCCATACAGTCTACTAACAGTTTCTGATTCTATGAGTACACGCCAGCATGGGGAAAGCTTCATGGTAAGTGAAAATTTGATTTCTTCATGTGCTGTGGCCAAAGTAAAATCATTATAAATATTACTTATATACATAAATATATGTTTTTAACTATATAAGTAAATTTATTCTAACTACCTGGTCACCGTATGCTCGACTTTCCATCCCCACAGCTAGCTTTGCTGTTGCCTGCTTAACTCAGCTTTGTCCAGTAAGAGGAAGCCTGTGGGAAAAGGCATTCCTGAGTTAGAGAGCAAAGCGTTGTTTTAATGGTAGTTTTTGTCATCCTTTTTTTTTTTCTCCATTTCTATGGGAGAGCATGGACAAAGTTTTAAGACCATTATCCACTTTGGAGCCACAAAGGCATCATGCCTGAAGCACAAAGTCAGCCTGTATTGAAGGTAACAAACTCGACAGGTGTGAACCTGTATCATGCTGCTTTCTGGAGTCCCACTGCCTACCCTTGTTCCCACCGCCTCCCACTGCTGAGCAAATATTAGTTGGTTGTCACTGGCAGACAGATGGATTCTTGGGACATTTATTTTTCTATAGTGACTTAGATTTTTCTCATATTTTAATAATCCTGTAAACTTAGTGCTGCTCTACAGTGAATAGACATCCTATAGAACAATTCCATTTTTAGTTTTAAAATGATGCTCAGAGATTATAAATGGAGAGAGAAAGATTATAGTTTAAATTTCTCCTGAACTTCCAATGTAAAATATATAACTAAACGTCAAACCCTACTTTAAACAAATATTTCTCAAAAATGTCTTTTTAAAGGTCTGCTTGGACTATGACCAGGGAGGAAATGACACAACATAAGTGATGCTTTTTAGCAATTCCAGCATTTTTTCAGTCCCAAGAAACTAGATGCTGATTTAATTATTCATCTTATTTTTAAACATAATCTCTTCCTAAGGGAGTAACTGATATGCTACAAAAACTGGCAACACTTTAAAATTATACTAAGGCAAAATAATAGAAACCTAAGAAAGTTATAACAATATTAAAATTTCTTCCATGAATAAGAAAATTGTTTTCAAGTTGGAGAAACAGTATTACTTTCTATCCATCCTGTGAAATGTGACCTGGAGAGAGAGAGAGAGAGAGCGAGAGAGAGAGAGAGAGAGAGAGGGGGGGGGGAGAGAGAGAGAGAGAGAGAACAAAACTATCCCTATCCCAAGGAAAAAAATCTTATATATGAGCTTTATTTTCTCTAAATCAGTAATTCCAAATTATGAAAGTTTTTACTCGATGATTTTAATTCAAAAGAAATAAAAATTGTATCCTATAGCAAAAGTATAAAATTTAACAATTTATAGTCTAATAATTTCATTATAAAATTTAATTATAAAAATGATAAATTTTGTTGATATTCAGTCCTTTATGAGTGACCATGTTTTCTCTTTGTGTACAGTTAGTACAGAAAGAAAGGCTAGAAGTATATTATGGCATATTTTAATTATTCCAAGATGGGGATTTATAGCAAATGCAAAGTAGCTCTTTATGGCTATGGTTTTTCTTATTTTCATATAAAAACAACAATAGAAATGGTCTAGTTATTCTTAATTACACTGATATTGGAAAATACATAACATCTCAAATAACTAGTTCAAAAAATAAATTGCTTCTGATAAAACAAGACATTGGAAAATCATATAGGTGCATCTCCATTTCACTTTGTTCAGACAATTTTAAGGAAACTATTTTAGTAATACTTGTTAATATGAACTGTAAGGCATCTTCTTATCAATTTGCTGCTGTTTTCTTGCCTTCTAAATTAGCTTTTAGGAATCAGGATTCATAAAATATGGAGTGTGACCAAGGCATGTGGTGTTTGCCTTATACAGACACGCAAATTTCATGCAGTTAGATGTGGCTGCATAGCTAGCCCTCGTTCAAGGATATGGTTCAAAATAGTTGGCCCAGCCCTCATCCCTCCTCTCACCCCACACCCCTGCCCCATGGTCTTTGGGTTAGGAGATAAGAAGGTGTGGAGTCAATGACACAGACTTGGGGAGCCAGGTGAGAAGCGGAAGCAGACTCGTTTATTGTGGATATAGGGGGTGCCTTTATACCCTCAGCCCATGTCCTGTTTGTCCATAACTTCTCATCCTGAGTACTTGGCACCAGCTGATTGGCTGCCCTGGTCACATGCTCTGTCATCAAGGGTGTCAGGCAGGTTCCGAGGTTAGTAAATAGAGAAGCATTTGCTGCTCTCTATGCATGTGTGGGCCACTGCAGACCGCTAGTCAGAACATGCTAACTCACTCCTCCTACAAATAGTGTCAATGTGTCTCTTCTGAGGAAAAGCATTTTAGTACTTCAGAGCCAGGATGTGACAGAATCAACCCCACTCTTTTTCCTGGAAAGGGAAGGCATGGTAAGTCTTTGGATGACAAAGATTCAAGAAGGTAGACATCAGTCAGCCTGGATCTCTTGGCAGCAACCAATGGTAAATGCAAACAGTGATAAGAAACTTTTCTTATGTTGAGTTATGCAATTGTAGTCTGGTTACTTAATCAAGATAATGATTGTATGTCTTTTTATAGGTAGTTCAACATTAACTGAAATAAAAGTTGATATTGTAAATACACATGTATATTCTAAAGCTAGTTCTCGGTTATAGGTCATAGAGACACAGTTATCAGAAATCGCCAATAAAATCTGGAGTTTGTATTTAAATGTGTTCTATTTTTGTTGCATAGAATGCTTGCATGTATCCAGTACTCAGCTCTGTGCTTTTGCATTTCTTTAGGTCACTCGAAGGGGGGAAAATGAAAGGAAATAGACGAAGTTTTTCCTTCTAAATTATCTGTACAATAATCACATAATGCCAACATTGGAAAATTGTCTTCAGCTATAAAACTTAAAGCATGTTTGGACCATTTGGGCCACATCAACTGGGAAGCATTCCTTGAAAACCATTTGATCATATTCTGCTGTAAAAGCATGCTCATATTCAGGAAAAAGAAAGAGGGGGGAGGAAGAAAGAAATAAAGGGATGAAGATGAAGAAAGAGGAGGGAGGGAGGGAGGAAGAAGAAGAAGGGAGAAAGGGAAGAAGGGAGAGAGAGAAAGGAAGGAAGGAGGAAGGAAGGAAAGAGAGAGAAACAGAACTGAAATCTTTTTCCAGCACTCTGTCCAAGTGCTTCTTCCTCATCCCTCCAGCATACCCCTCCTCTTCTGTGCCTTCAGTGTGGTGTATGACAGTGTTTTGTATTCTGGTCCCAGATCTTGCACACCACCCTCTTTCCTTTGGAGAGTTCATACTCTTCTCTGGCAGATTTCTCACTGTGGGAGCAGCTGGTGTCTGGGGATGGACATTTTCACTTAGATGAGATGTAATAACCTTAAAATCCCAAGCAGCTAATAATTTTCCTCCAAATCTCTCTCTCTCTCTCTCTCTCTCTGTCTCTCTCTGTCTGTCTCTCTCTGTCTCTCTCTCTTAGTGTCTCTCTCAGTGTGTCTTTCTCTGTCTCTCTCCCTCTCCTCCTCCCCCCTCTTCCTCTCCCTCCCTCTCTCCCTCCTCCTACCACTTATCTCTCCCTCCCTACTTTCCTCCCTCCCTCAACAACTTATATCTATGTCTTCTCTTCCCATACACAGCTACTCTTAGCTGACACTGGTGTGGAAGCTGCTGCCAGCTGTCTAGAGACCTCTATCTCTACCAGGTACAGCCAGAAACCTGACTTAATGCAGAAAAGAATTTCAGGATGAATGGTTATCAATCAAAGCTGGTGTTTATGAAGGAAGGCATGTTACAGAGCTGGAGTGAGAGAAAGCCTTGCCCTGATCTACCTTAAGAAAGGCTACAAATGTGGCTTTGTATCTTTCAAGCTTACATTGGTCTCAGGATGAAATTATTAACTAAGTTTAAGGATTAAGGCCTACAATTTAAAGAGAATAATGACCCAGTTTACGTATTTCTCTTAGATAAAGAATTTCCTCCACGAGCTTGAGAAGTGCATAGTGTGTGGGGGACTCAAACACTGATAAGGTTAAACATTGCAGTTCACAGGGTCATAAGACACATGGTTCCCATTAACAAGAATGACCATTGTCATCTTTCTGTCATTGTCCCTCTATCTGTTCTCCCTTTCCCCTCTATGGGCAAGGACAAAGTGTATTCTCCATGAATCTGAGGATGCTGGAACTTCCTCCATTCCCCAGACTTTTCCAAGGCCCTGTCAGGAGCTTCAACCATGTCCTTATTCAGCATCCTTTGAGAACACAGCACCCCGATGTTTAATTGTGACTGCTCCATACAGCCAACTTTTCTCATGTGAATTCTCTGTGTCACTTCCCTCTGTCCCCTTAGCCCTGGAGAGGCTCTGTAGCAGCTTTTGTGTGGGCTCAGTGGTGGGTGTTAATGGTAATGCTGTGGAAGACACTCACCATCTTCCAATTTGACTCCTAGATGCTTGCAGAAATTGAAAGGCCTGAGAAGGCTCAGCAGAAAGAAAGGATCCTGCAGTACCTGGAGGCAGGGGAGAGCCAGACTGAAAACATGGAGCAGAAGCTAGTCTGTGCAATATTCCTAGAACTGCTGGGAATCAAAGCAAAAGCAAAGGTTGCAGTGCTCAGCCATACCTACATAGAAATGCCTCTCTTCTTTAATTATGTTGGTTATGCAGTAATAGAGTTGGCAAGAAACTTCTTTTCAATTGTATGAGAATGCCACACAATAAATTATATCATACTTCTTATAAAGGGTACAAACCTGTACCAACACTGCAGACAGAAATCCATGTGAACAGGAGCATGTTTTGCTATCCTTTTGACTCACTATATCTGATATAACTTTCCCTCCCAAAATATGTTAGCTCCTTTTACATCCCTGTGACCAAAATCTCTGAGGAAGCCTTACCCAGTTGTAAAACTTGTGAACCACAATAATGACCAGCCTGGGAAGATATCCGCAATGGTACAGTAGTGGCTCTTATATCTTGAAGGTAACCAACAACTGTCTGACTGGAAGATAGACTATGTTTGGTACTGTAGACCTAGCCAGCAGCCCATGTCTGGAAAGGCCATAGATTTTAGAGGAGCGCCTACTACTGGTATTTCTCCAACTCAATATAGTTTCTAACTGTCTTCTAAATACTTACCCTTATAGCTACAGAGATATTTAAATCTCATACCTCATCAAAGAAGGTTCTTTTTGGAGCAGATGGAGACTCTTTCAGAGAGCCACAAAGTGGTCAAACTGCAAACAAAAAATAACCATGGGGTGCCTACCCCAACTGCTATATCTAAAACACCATTCCCACATCTAAAGAACACTGTAAAAGTGGAAACAAAGATTGAAAGAGCCAAAGAACTAGAATGTCAACTTGAGACAGTGTCTTCTAGATGTGACAAAATAATACCCCATGAGACCCCAATCATATGGCTGTCTAAATAAAACTTGCATAATGACTGCACCATTTGACATCTCAAGACTGATGGGGAAATTTTCACAAGCCCCACCCCTAAGTGGAGAGCTGTTGGCAAAGGCTCCTGGGAGTGAGACAATGTTTTCTCCTCACTGTCTGTCTGATGGATTATCCAATCCCAGTCATTAGCAATAAACACAAGTACATACAGACAGTACTAAATGAATCAATCTCTCTCTGTCCCCCGTGTATGTGTGTGTAACAATAATTATAGAAGAGATCATGAGACCTAGAGGTGTTTGGAAGTATAGGGGTACTGGAGGGGGAGAGGGAGAGGATAAATGATACCAAACAGTCCTCATATATGAAATTGAGTCAAATTTGGTGGGTAAGGAAAGAGGAGGTGGATCTGGAGAGAGTTGGGGAACGGGTTGGGGGATGAATTTCAACAAACCACAACACACTGTGTGAAATTCTTGAAGAACTAATCAAATTATTAAAATAAAGAAATAATAAAAGAAACCATCCAGGTGCTGGAGAGAAGCCTCGGCGGTTAAGAGTATTTGCTGCTTTATACAGCGGATCAGGTTCAGTTCCTAGCACTCACTTGGCAGCTCATAACCGCCTGTAACTCCAGACCCGGAGGATCGGATGCTCTCTTCTGCCCTCCACCAGCACCAGGTGCACACATCTGTACGGAACTCACATATATACATTGTTATCATTGTGCTTCTTCTGTGCCTCTGTAATCCAGAGACCTTGCTTGTTCCAAAAGCTGTACCCCTCACACGAACAGATTTGCCTCGAAGTTCTGCCAACTCAGCTACCAGACTTGAAAATCGATCTTAAGTCCGCATTGAGGTGTCTTGGGAACTTCGGTTTCCATTTTCCACTGTTCCACTGTTCCTGCTTATTTTGTTTTTGTTTCAGGGCTTGGGTTTGTTGAGTTTTCTTGCTTGCTTGCTTGCTTGGTTAGGAGGCTTTCCAAATTATGTAGAAGTTACAAATTTCAATATTCCTCGGTATAGTGGTACATGTTTAGAACGTATGAGCCAGTGTTGACCCATGTCATCATTTGGCACCTTTGGTTTACCTTAAGTCCACATTTTTACTAAGAAGTATTAATTGTTCATATTAATACATTTTAGTGAGCTACATCCATTCATGGGCTGGCATACACTGATCAAAGCCAATCTCCCTTTATCTATAACACCTAAACACCCTTCTCAATCTACTCTATTTATTCATTTATCCATTTGTTCATTTATTACTTCTTTGTTTCAGATTAACGTAGCTTCTATGAGTAGAGCGCGCAGTGAGCGTTGTCTTTAAGTGCTTGACTTACTTCACTTAGCACCGTGGTTTCCAGTTATATCTACTTTGCTGCAAATGGCAGGGTTTCACTTTTCTTTGTGGCTGAATAGTATTCCTTGATGTATGTGTACTATTCTTACCTTATCCAATCACCAAATGGTTCTAGGTTGGTGAGGTTGGTTCCATGTACAACATAAGTTGGTTCCATGTGCAACATAGGTTGTACATCCTATGGATTAGAACAAATGTGTAGTTACATGCATTCATTATTATAGAATCATGTGAGATATTTTCACTATACTAAAAATTCGCTATTCTTTCAGTTTACCTTTCTCCTCTTGCTAAACCCTCGGTAAGAGCAGACCTTTTGTATTTTTGCCATGGTTTTAGCTTTTCTATGAAGTCTCACAGCTGGAACCAAATGAATGGAGACTTTGCTGATGGGCGACTTCTCTTCCCTATGTGCACTTGAGTTTCCTCCATGGTTTGTCATGGTTTTCTAGTTTATTTTCCTTTCAGAGTAGATGACAAGACATAGTCTTGGTATGCCAGAGTTTAGCCACTAGCTTACTGAGAAGCATGTTGGTTGCTTTTTACCCTGGTTAATTATGAATAAAACTATTCTAAGTATCTATGTGTAGATTTTATGGGGACAGTTATTAATTCTTTTTTTGTTTTGTTTTGTTTTATTTTGTTTTTTGAGACAGGATTTCTCTGTGTCGCCCTGGCTGTCCTGGAACTCACTCTGTAGAGCACGCTGGCCTCAAACTCAGAAATCTTCCTGCCTCTGCCTCCCAAGTATTAGGATTAAAGGTGTGTGCCACCACCGCCCGGCAGCAGTTATTAATTCCTGTGGGCAAATACCAACAGAGACAATGATTGACTCATTTAATAAGACTACTTAATTTCACAAGAAGCTACCAATACTTTCACTGTAACCAGCCCAGCAGAGAAAATGCCTCAAGGAGACACAAATATGCTTGGGAGAAAGGTTGAAGGGTGCTTGGAAAACATTATCCCCATGGCAATGACTAAAACTGAATCCTTGTCTTTTGCCTTGGACCAAATTCAACTCACAAAGAATCAAAACATAAATTCAAGACTTGAAACTACTAGAAGAAAACATTTCAACTTTGGGACAAGTGATGGTTTTCTCGATTAACCAAGAGCACTATAGACCAATGACATTTCAATAAACTAGAAAGATCCATATAACCAAAGAAACAAGACACAGAACAAGAAAAAAAAGAAAAAAATGAAGGGATCAGGGCTGGGGAGATGGCTCAGCCGCTAACAGCGCCTCCTTGCAGAGAACCCCGAGTTCTGTTCCTGAGCACCCACATCAGCACCTCAAACCTCCTGCAACTCTAGCTGCAGGGAGTCCAAAGCTGTCCTCTGGAGTCTGCACTCACATGTGCATGTACCCACACTGACACACATGCATATTAATGTAATCTAATAAATAAATAAATAAGGGGTGATCAATAAAATGTAATACATATGTTTATGTTCATTTACCTATGCGTATAATTTAACTTATAGAAAGGAACATCCTTCCCTTAACTACGGAATCTCCACAGTGGTAGTTACCCATGGTCAGCTGTGATCTGAAATTATTAAATAGAAAAAAATACAGCAAGTAATTAGTAAGTTTTAAAGTGAGGATGTTACCTCTGTGATTGGAAGGGACAGTTAAGCTAGGATTACAGAAACACGCAGTCACTGGAACAAGAATCCCATGCTGCCTGCTCCCCGTCTGGGGTCCTGGGACAGGTAATGTTTCCTAACAGGGATGGGCCACATTGCTTCAATGTGATCTTACTTCTCCTGCTTCAGAGCTTTCGTAATTGTTAAAGCACTTTTTCTCCTCGGCACACACAGCTGTACTTGCCTCCAAGGCCGCCTTCCAACAGCACCCTGCCCAACTCCATAGCCGCTCTGAAACTACAGCTCTTCAGCCATCTGTCCCTACCCAAGTGCTGAGATGCCATGTCTAGAAGCAGACCTGCACTGTATGGATCAGACCTACCGCTCTGTGCAGTAAATGATGTCTGTGTCCATGTGCAGTTCAGGGGATATGTGGTGGGCTGCAGGCTGCAGCACCTCTGCAAAGGTATCTTGCCCTGATAAGCAGCTAGGGCGTAGCACTGCCCAGGGGCCTTATTTCATGGTTACCGTCTCAACAACCTATCAGCGTCCTTCAAGGGCAACCTTATTTTACAGAAATACATATTGAGGCCCAGATGGACTAAATGATCTGCACAAGGCGAAACAGCCTGTAATGTTCAGATAGACAGGCAGGAAGAACTTGTGTTGGACACTGCTCTCTTAATTAGGAAATGACAGTGATAATGACAACCATGATTGATCACTCAGTTATTGGGGGGGCAAAGCTCCTGCTAGATGATGAGACACATTTCTCCTACTTTCTTCAACGAGCTCTTGCAAGGGTAGGCATGTGTTGGAACCTGAGATTTGAATGAGGGAATTTGTAAGACATCAACAAGCAAACAAAATGTATATTAATGGTTGGGAGGCAGAGGACATGGACAGGTTGCAGAAGTGGAGGACAATTAGGAGTAAAAGAAGGTATTTTTGCTACTTCAAATAATTTTTTGCAAAAATCCTTCATGGTCCATAGGACTGGGTCTTGAGAAAAGGCAAACGGAGCAGAGGAGGCCCCCTCCAGTCTTCATCCTTCCAGGGCATCACTGCTCTAAAGAAGTGAGCAAGAAACTGGAAGTTCAGAGATGTACAGAGACTGAAGCCAGCTCACAGATTCTAAGCTGAGTTTGATCATAGATATGTACAACCAAGTCAGTGGCCTCCCCATCACCCAACTCTACCTGTTCTTTTAAGGCTGTCATCACCTGACTGAGGGATCACCTTGTGACCTGCAAGCAGGTAGAACCCAATGATGCTTACATTTGGAGCTCTGACTCCCTGCCCCCTCCCTCTCTCTTCTTCCTCCTAACCAACCACAGCTGGCTCATTGTACCAGACCCATGATTCATTGCTGCCAGTGTTCAAGCCTGAGCTCAGCTCTCTGGGGACCATGTTTGAGGAGCTCAGTAACTCAGGGCCTCCACTCTAAATTCCTATTAAGCACTCTAGATTTAATAGCTGCTATTAATACAAATTATGCTTCATTAAGCATGAAGCTAAGGAGAACGGCGCTCGAAGGCTCCAGTTCAATACCAGGCTGAAGGACAAACAGAACAGCTATTTTTAATCCCGGCAATGTCAGTGGGGAGAGAGCAGCCTGCCACTGTGTGTGCCTGTCACTGCTGTTGCAAATTGAGTTTTTCACAACCTCAAGTAAACATCCCTTGTTTTCAGCTCACTGCATGTGATGGAGGTAAACATTTCACGCCCTTGAGGGGATGGTGGCTTCCACAACTTTTCCCTTCATGATTTTTTTTACTGTAGAAAGCAAGGAGGTACAGGGAGGGAGGACATACCAGCAGGTGTCCTCACAGAGCTTGCTGTCAGGAATCTCCCTGAAGTTCTTATCCTATAGGTCTTTCACTTGCTTGGTTAGAGTCACAACAAGGTATGTAATATTACTTGTGGCTATTGTAAAGGACGTCATTTCCCTCATTTCTTTCTCAGCCTGTTTATCCTTTGAGTAGAGGAAGGCTACTGATTTGTTTGAGTTGATTTTATATCCAGCCACTTTGCTGAAGTTGTTTATCAGGTGTAGGAGTTCTCTGGTGGAATTTTTGGGGTCACTTAAGTATACAATCATATCATCTGCAAATGGTGATATTTTGACTTCTTTCTTTCCAATTTGTATCCCTTTGACCTTCTTTTGTTGTCTAATTGTCCTAGCTAGAACTTCAAGTACTATGTTGAATAGATAGGGAGAGAGCAGGCAGCCTTGTCTAGTCCCTGATTTTAGTGGGATTACTCCAAGTTTCTCTCCATTCAGTTTGATGTTAGCTACTGGTTTGCTGTATATTGCTTTTACTATGTTTAGGTATGGGCCTCGAATTCCTGATCTTTCCAAGAGTTTTACCATGAAGGGATGCTGAATTTTGTCAAGTGCTCCCCTGACCCCAGAACTCCCAGGGACTAAACCATCAACAAAGGAGTACACATGGCTCCAGCTGCATATGTAACAGAGGATGGCCTTGTCATGCACCAATGGAAGGAGAGGTCCTTGGTCCTATGAAGGCTCAATAGATGCCTCAGTGTAGGGGAATCGAGAGCAGGGAGGTGGGAGTGGGTGGGTGGGTGGAGGAATACCCTCACAGAAGCAGGGGGAGGGAGGATGTGATAGGGTATTTCCGGGAGGGAGGGAAACCAGAAAAGGGCATAACATTTGAAATGTAAATAAAGAAAATATACAATATAAAAAAAAAAATCCCATTCAAACTTTTGAAACATTGAAAAAAAAAGGACTCTCCCTGAAGCTTGCTGCCCATCTTAATGGATGCTCTAGTTCTTCCTGGCTTGGGGTATTAGCCTTCTGTGGTGGTTTGAATGAGACTCTCCCCTGGGCTCATTTGTTTGAATGCCTGGTCCCCAGCTGGCAGGACCATGTTGGGAGGACTGGGAGGTGTGACCTTACTGAGCAGATGGTTCTGAGAGCCAACTTTGAAGTTTCAAAGCACTTGGGCTGTTCCCAGAGTGTTTGCTCTCCGCTTCTTCGTGGCTATATCTGGAGCTCTCAGCTGCTGCTTCGGTGCCCTGCCTGCCTGTCTGCTGCCACGCTCTGTCCCATGATGGTCATGGATGCTCACCTTCTGAATCTATAAACCCCAAGTAAACACTTCTAGAAGTTGCCTAAGTCATGATGACCCATCATAGCAATAGAAAACTAAGACATTATCCTTGCCACAGCGCCCTCTCTGTTACCTATAGACTGTGTCATGTCTCAAGAGAAGGAAACCAACAGAATAGCACTCTCCGGGAACAGAAGTCAGAAATTGTTTCCTTGGAAAAAGCCAGATAGATTGTGGGCTTTGCGGCCTCTGCAATAACTATTTGGCTCTGTCACGGATACACAAAACTAGCTGTAGACTGCAGATAAAGTAATGTGTCTAGTTACATTTTAATAAAACTTTATTGACAAAACGTGAGTGTGGGCCACATTTGCCCTTTAACTCATACTTCTCGCTTCTGTTTCAAGTTCAGACATTTTTATAGTGAGAATGCCAGACTTTACTGAGCATCCTTCAGATATATCTGCCCTCTTGCATTCTGATACATGTTAAATAGGATGTGATCAATCATTTTTATCTGTTCTAATATCTTAGAATGCCTGCATGGCAAAGAATTCTGCTGATGTGTACCCCAGCCTGTGTTGGGTTATACATTTGTTGATCTTTACTCCCACCCCATTCTGAGAAGCACCTTTAGCTGTGAGTACAATTGAGGGAGAAGAGGCTTAAAATGGCATGGTTGGCATGCTTTCTTCCCTGAGTACAAGACGGCATGTCTTGTTTCATGATTATGTGAGAAGCAGGATTTGTATGTCGACTAAGAAAAGGCATTTCAAAAACAGGATACTTGAGTAAGAAGCCAGGGTGGGACAGGAGCTTTCTGGCCCAGATGTAAACTTAGTTAAGCATCTACAAGGCAATAAAATAATAACCAGGAAAGAAGGAGTTATTTTCTATTAAACACAGTCACAAATTAGCATGTAACTTTACAGGATCTGGCCTCTACTTCCTCATAAACAGCAAGGTCAGATACAGGTCATCCTCACAGATAATTAATCCTCCATCAATGCCATTCACGATTAATAGGACAGCTGCATATGTATTTACCGTAAGTAATTTTTCTTCACAATCCTCTAAAGGCCACAGATTTATTATAGAGAATGACTTGGGAGATGGAGGGGGAAGTGAGTTCTTGGGAACATCTTTGAAACTGCAGGCCTGTTAACTGGACCGCTGGTGAGGCCACTCAGTGTGAATGAGCCAATGCTTGCTGCACCCTCCTGCCTGAGTTAATCTGCTATCCTGGAAGGCTCTGCTCATTCTTCCAGTGTGGTGGCTTTTACGCATGGCTTAGGAGGAGAGGAATTGTAGCATCTACAGCTCTGTTGGCCTCCCTGGCCTTCAGACTACCAGAGATTTGAGCAGTGGGCTCAATCTCTGGGCTAAGGCAGGCAATGATGAGCTTATTCTGCCTAACAAGAAGACACAAAAGTAAAACACAAAAACAGGAAAACTAAAAATCTTCACACACACACACACACACACACACACCTCAAAATCACAAATACTTTTATAGATCCTAATAGCAACTCATCTTTATGATACCTTTCAGAAAGAATTTACCCCTACACTTGGCAGTTAACACAGTCCAAGCTAAAGGCAATTACAGACTCCTGGTACATGGATATAGGAGCCAGATAATGGTTGGAGGTGGGGGGTTGCAGGAAGGGGGCTGGGGGACATACAGAACTTGAGAAGGCTATCTTAACCTCACAAGGGTAAGTGTTAGCAGGAAGTCTTAAGTTTCTTTTACTCAACAGACTAGAGAAAAGGGTTTATCAATTTCATTGCAAAGGACCAGAGGGAAACATTCTGGACCATAGGTCACAGGATTGTTGGTATAACTCCCAGGCTTAGCAAGAAAGTAGCAATAGAAAATACACACACACACACACACACACACACACACACACACACACACACACACACAAATAAGTATGGCTAAGTAGGCAGGAACAAGTATCAGGCTGAATAAAGCCCACCAGCCACATTTTGCCCATCCTGACTGTAGACTATAGCAGTCTCCCTAAAGCAACATAACTAAGACCTCACTCCCTATTGGTGGTGTAACTCCTGAAGACTCTTCCTACACCCCATTGTACTTACAGCCTTAAAGCTAAGTAAACTGTTGGTTTACTTTTGCCAGCATCTGCTGTGAGCTTCATCATTTACAGGCAATTAGCACAACAGCCTCCTCCATTTGGCAGCGACTGAGGAGCTACGCACAATAATAGCTCCTTCAAGTGGGCAAGGGACATGTGGAGGCTGAGAGACAATGTGTTGCTTCAGCAGATGACAGTGTCTCGGTGGCTCTGAGCTTAAGTTGCTGAGAGGAGAGAAATATCGATAGCTGAAGGATGTGAGCCACACATGGTGTGGGGAGGGGTAGATAAGGCATGCTCCAAACCTGTGGTACTTGAGAGTGGAGCTTGGGGTCTGAGGTAGTCCTTGATCAGACCCAAACCACACTGACAGCCTGACATGAACTTAAAGGTGAAAGTGGGCAGAGGCTGAGATGGGGCTAAGCAGCCAGAAGCAGCACAGTTGTGTAAACTGGACCAGCACCCATGGGATGGAGGACATGACATGGGATGGAGGACATGACATGGGATGGTGGATATGATATAGGATGGTGGACATAACATGGATGGTGGGCATGATATAGATGGTACATAATGTGGGATGGAGAACATGAATGAGATGGTTGACATGATGATATAGGATGGTGGACATGACATGGATGGTGGACATAATGTGGGATGGAGGACATGACATGGGATGGTGGACATGACGTAGGATAATCTTGTAGCTGTAACTGTCACAGCCCCAAACTTTGACTTGAACTGTAGTTAACAAAAGCTGAAGAGACAAAAACCAAGCCATGTCAACTGAGGTAAATACATCCAAAGCCACCTTCTAATATCCTTAAGGAAAACATCCTCAGTAAATGCATAGAACGTTTTCTCTTTGGAAAAAGGGGCAGAAAAGAAAAGATTATGAAATACAGTATTTGAAATATTGACTTAAATCTTTGGAAAAACTGCTAGTGAATAAATAGCATAATTAGTTTTTTTCACTTTAGAGGGTAGAAAATGGATTAAATATGACAGCTTTGAAAGAAGGCTTTGAGAAAATACATGGAGGGACTCATGGCTCCAGCTACATATGTAGCAGAAGATGGCCTTATCTGGCATCAATGGGAGGTAAGGCCCTTGGTCCTGTGGAGGCTTTAACCCAGTGTAAGGGGATACCAGAGCAGTGAGGCTAGAGTCGGGGAAGTGAGTGGGGAAGTGCCTTCATAGAAGCAAACGGGAGGAGGATGGGATGAGGAATTGCAGAGGAGAAACCGGGAAGGAGAACAACATTTGAAACGTAAATAAATAAAATAACCAATAAAAAAAGAAAGAAAGGGAGGAAGGAAGCAAGCAAGCAAGAAAGAAAGCAAGTAAGCTTTGAACCCCACCATTTCTACTCCAAACTTGACTTGGCCAACTGAGGAAAGCTGATAGTGTGAGCATAGAGTTGCAGTTGCAGCTAAATGTATTATGTCATTGCTGTCGTGATGTTTTGTAAAATATGTCAGACATGAGAGAGGAATAGGAAAGATTTCCCTGTCTGCCCCCACTGCCTGCACCCCATTGCATGCCTGTGGATGTTTATATATTTCCACCCATCAATCAGAAAGGCTCTATGGGAGCAAGGTGTAGCCATTCCATACCCACCCCTTTCAAGTATTAAGCCAATTTCAGTCAACTAATGCAACAATGAACCAGGCTTAATATTGCGCATGCTTTTCAGCTGCTATAGATAGCTGATACAAAGCTTAAGAAACAAGTTTTGGCTCTGGAGGTTGATTTTGAAATGCATATGGCAAGTCTAGCTGGACTTCCAAATCTGCCAAGGCAATTGCCCATCAATCATTAATGGCCTGAGTGTGCAGGGGTCCTGCTCAGAGGTGAATGTGGGACTGGCTGAGAGTGCCATCAGCACCTTGTTCTGGACTCCACCTGTGCTTCCCATGGCTGTGCAGGCTGCCTCTTAGCACTCAAGAGACACTCTGCAAGTCATATGACTCCCTCCATCTCCTTGAGTTGTTTGAGTTAGCTCATTACCTGACTCGCATCCATAATTTAAAACAGGAACAGAATTTCCATCAAGATCACATTGTAAGCGCATCATTTGAAGTTCCATTGACTTCAGTCCAAGCACAGAGCAATGATATTTTCTATATAGATGAACTGTATAGGAAAATGGCCATTGTAGCAGGGTCAAGCTCAAGATGGCTGCATCTGCAGAACAGAAGTGATGAAGAGATGCAGATTAGTGAACAGGCTGAAACCCCTGTCCTAACAAGCTCTCTGTTAGCACAGGACTTCTGTGAATTTTTTTTTTCTGGTTTCATAGGTAGGGAGTAGTTAAAATCTTGTTGGGGGACTCATGTCTCAAAGCTCTAGGAAAGAGTGTCTTTTTACATTTTATTTATTGCTATTGGAAGTGGGGTGTGCACACCTTAGTGCATGAGTAAAGGTCAGAGGAAAATGGAGTTGGTCCTCTCTGTTCACCTTCACGTGAGTTCTGGAGATCAAGCTCAGGCCATCACGTTTGCATACAAGCACTTCCACCAACTGCAGCATCTCACCTACCCAAACGGTTTACTTTTGGGAGGTGAATTATTTGGGGGGAGTGTACATTTTCTGCTTCTGTCTTTCTTCTTCCCGAGGATGTTTCCAGGCAATGACAAGTTTTGCAGCTATATAGGAAAAGGACAGATGCTGACTTTGTACATCATTCATTGACACCTCCATGAGTTCTAGGACATCAGTGTCTTGGTTCTAAATAGAGAGACACCAGGCCAGTGAGATAGCTCAACATTACCCAATGAGCACTTGCTACTAAGCCTAAAAACCTGAGTTCAGTCCGCAGGACCCACATCGTAGAAGGAGAGAGCTGACTCCCACAGGTTGAACCATGACCATCACGTCACCACGTGCATATTATCACACACACACATGCACACACACACATACACATACATACCACACACACACACACACACACACACATGCATACACACAAAGTGCACATACAAATGAATAAATATAATGAACTTTGAAATAAAGACATGCCATAATGGATTTTTTGCTATTTGCTAGATTTCCTCTTATTTAAAGTCAAATGTTTCTTAACTGCAACTGTGTGACCATGCTTTCTAATTCATGTGATGGGCAAGTGTGGCAGCTCCTCCCTCGTAAAATGAGCCTGTGTGCCAACACATGAGGAACATGTTACAATGAAAGACAAAACAGAATAAGGCAACAAATAATCAACCATGTGTGCATCCCAGATCAAACTAAAATTACAAACAAATTGAGAGAAATTTGAAAGAGATAGGGGCTAGGATCCTCAGAGAGAAAAAAATCAACCAAAAAGATAGAACTTAGGAGGAAAAAAAATCAAATGAAGCCAAAATAACAGTAGATCATGAAAACCAAAATAGAAATATTAAAAATGAAATACATAAGTAGTTAAATAAATAAGCTCGATGGGTAAAGTTTACTCCACTGGATACAGAATAGAATTCACTCAGAAGAAATAACCCAGAAAATGACTATAAAGGTATAGTGATAAAAATAAGAGGAAAAGAGGGAAGAGATGTGGAAAGGAATGAGGAGTAATGTCTGAGGAGATGAACATAGAATGCTTTCTGGGATTTAAGACTTGAACTTTTGCATTAAAGCTTGCTCTGAGCACAGGACTCAATAAACACAAATCTAAATTCAACATGTCAAAGGGAGAAGATTAAAAGGAAAACCATAGAAATCTCCTGACAACAAAAAACTCCACTAACCAAATAAGACAGAACAATGAGAGAGCTCCAGTGTGGCTGAGCATCTCTCCCATCCCTGAGCCAGTCCCAAGGTGAGGCTGAGCATCTCTCCTATCCCTGTGCTGGTACTAGGATACAGCTGAGCACTTCTCCCATCCTGTCTTGTCCCAGGAGGCAGCTGAACATCTCTTCCATTGCTGAACTGGTCCCACAGTATGACTGAGCACCTCTTCCACTCCTGAGCTGGCCCTAGGATGCAGCTGAGTACCCCTCTCATCCCTGAGCTGGCCCTAGGATGCAGCTGAGCACTTCTTCCATCTCTGAGCTGGCCCCAGAGTGAGGCTGAGCACCTCTTCCATCCCTGAGCTCCCCACAGTGTGGCTGAGCACCTCTCCCATCCCTGAGCCAGCCTCTTCCTTCCTCTGACTTTTGCATACTGTCTGTTCTAACTAGCATCTTCTCAAATACTGATTCCATCTGCAGTGTTCTATGGCTGGTCTCACCCTACTCTACATTTCCTTCAATATTCAGAATTCATTCTTTTCATCTCAAAGTTTATATTCACAGCCTCTGTTGCTCATTTTCATCTCAGGCATGCACTCTTTCATTTGTACTTTTATTATTTTCCCAGAAAGGGTTAGTGTTAACCTTTCAAATCTGCATTCCATAGACAAGTGGGGTTGGAGATGTTGATTAGCAACCATTAGCATATAGAAACAACGCCAGAATTCCTAAAATTCCACACTGCGGAGTCTCACTTAGCTAAAGTCAGATGGTTTATAAGAGATTCCAAGTGGCAAAAAACAAAAATAGAAATACGTTCAGTGTTATTTGTGGTTCACATAAGGTAGAGCCGTACTACTGGTATTTGAAGGCATCGCTTCTCCACATGGAGCAGGATCCTGGTACAGGATCTCTCTTTTGCTCCTATACTTGGCACTGTTTCTAGAACATTAAAGCAGGATAGTGGGTAGAGAAACCCAGTTTTCTGAGGTACTGCTGCTGGATTTAAATGCTGAGGGTGGCTCTACTGTACACTTTTTCCTACCTGGCAGGCAGCTGCTGACCAACATTGACAGTTATCTAAATGTATATCTTTTACAGGTATTTAATCACACATACTATACTTCATATTCAGCGTGGTCTGGGTAGATCCCTAAAGCATTCCTTTTATCTCTATTATTTTCTTCTTTGTCTATTTTGAGCATTTTAAAAGATGTCTCTGCCAATTCCTCTTTGGACATATCTGTTTGATTTGACTAAAAAAAAATCTTGGAAATGTTTAACAAAATAAGACAGAAAAGTGATACCTCAAATGTAAAAATTCACAGAGGACCAGGAAGTATCTTATTTAGTAATTTCATATACAAATATTTAAGCATATGTGTCATTAGATGAGACGTGTACAAAAGACATTTGATTAAACATTCTATAAATGTGGCAGCAGCTTTAAAATTTGCCTGGCTTTTCTATGAATATCAATTCTAAGAAGAAGATTTGGATCAACCACGTTATCAGAAAGACTAAATTACCTCCTAATTCTCTCTGTAAACAGTGGCATTACAGAATTGTTGACATGGGAAGGGAATCAGAAGTGTGAAGTATAAAGTTTAGTGAGAAAAGCTTGTTCAGGAAGTTCTCCTGTCTCTTAGATGAGTTGCTGAAGGCAAGAATAGTTGTTTTATAATTTAACACCTAAGAAACTGGCCAGGGCTGGAAGCTGCATCTCCAGTCCCCCAACTGATCTCACAGAGCCACCTAAGGCTACACTCAGGGACGCAGCTTGGACTCTGAGCACTGTAGGAAGAATAGAGATTTAGTATTCCTCCCTCTGGGTAACAGCCCTGTGCCATCTTAGGCATTCATTTTTCCCACAGTGAACTTCTCAGTGAGATTTTATTTGTTTTTTAGGAAGAGAACAAAGTCTTTGTGCCCTTTTCTCAAGCATCACCAACAATTCTGCAGCTGACTGAGCCTTCACTCACTGGGCCTCAAATTTCAGCTTTGATTTCTTCAGCATTTTTTATTTGAACCCTGAGGGCAGGACTGATTATGAAAGTTGTTCCAAGCCTCATTAAGGATGCAGACTCTGAAAACAAGATATTTCCCCCTTTCATTTCCTCCCCTGTAGACTTTACAGGATTGAATTTCAGATAGAGCATCTATAGGGTGAAACCCCCAAATGTCAGACAGCAGACCACAAACCCAAATAATCATTGATGCAGATGACAAAAGAAGCTCACTACATCCAGGATATGACCCCACATCCCAGTATTGCTGGCCATGGGACTGCAAACTTTAGCTACCCTTCAACACTAGGCAATATAACACAGAGAAACACTGTCTTTCTGGAGGAAGAAAAAATATATAAGTGACCAGTTATTGCATAAGAAAGCCAAGATTGACTCAGAACACTAAGGATTGAAAACATGTATATCAGTGAATTTAAGCAAAGAAGCTGGGACTGTCTCAGTCCCATATGAAGGCTTGGTGAGAACCCACATGAAAACCCACTCTTAGCTGATGTCTTAGTTTGGGTTTTACTGCTGTGAACAGACACCGTGACCAAGGCAACTCTTTTTTTAAATTTTTTTAATTGGATATTTTATTTACATTTCAAATTTTATCCTCTTTCCTGCTTTTCCCTCTGAAAAAAACCCCTATTCCCTCCCTTCTCCCCCTGCTCACCAACCCACCCTCTCCTGCTTTCTGGCCCTGGCATTCCCCTACACTAGGGCATAGAACCTTCACAGGACCAAGGGCCTCTCCTCCAATTGATGACCAACTAGGCCATCTTCTGCTACATATGCAGCTGGAGCCATGAGTCCCACCATGTGTACTCTTTGATTGGTGGTTTAGTCCCTGAGAGCTCTGGGATACTGGTTAGTTCATATTGTTGTTCATCCTAAGGGGCTACAAACCCCTTCGGCTCCTTGGGTCCTTTCTCTAGCTCCTTCATTGGGGACCCTGTGCTCAGTCCAATGGATGGCTGTGAGCCTCCACTTCTGTATTAGTCAGGTACTGTCAGAGCCTCCCAGGAGACAGCTATATCAGGCTCCTGTCAGCCAGCACTTGCAGGCATCCACAATAGTATCTGGGTTTGGTGATTGTATATGGGAAGGATCTCCAGGTGGGACAGTCTCTGGATTGTCCTTCCTTCAGTCTCTGGTCCCTACTTTGTCTCTGCAACTCCTTCCATGGGTATTTTGTTCCCCCTTCTAAGAAGGATCAAAGTATCCACACTTTGGTTTTCCTTCTTCTTGAGTTTCTTGTGGTTTGTGGATTGTATCTTGGATATCCAGAGCTTCTGGACTAATAACCCTAAGGCAACTCTTCTAAGGACAACACTGCAGCTGGCTGACAGGTTCAGAGGTTGAGTCCATTATCATCAAAGCGGTGGGAGGATGGCAGTGTTTAGGCAGGCATGGTGCAGGAGGAACTGAGAGTTCTACATCTTCATCAGAAGACTGGCTCCCATGTGGTTAGGAGGAGGATCTTATTGACCACCCCTCACAGTGGCACACAACAAGGCCACACCTATTCCAAAAAGGCCACACCTCCTAATAGTACCACTCTCAGGATCAACCATATTCAAACAGCTCAGGAGTATTACTGACAATTCATTGCCTGTTAGAAAAAGAGAGTTTTGTTAGGAATGTGGGTTTTGGTTGGTGAAACATACTCTGGTGAATGTTCCCATTCCCATGTATACATTGGATGCACTAATTGAACTCAATGGGTCATAAGGAAAGGAACAAGAAGTTGGTAGATAGATGTGGAAAGGGAAATCCCAGAAAAATTGACGTAGGGATATATATGACCAAAATGCCTTGTATGCATGTATGAACTCTTGAGAATAAATATAAAGTATCATGAAAAATGAAAAGTAGAATTACCATCCATACTATACTGCTATACTGCTCTAGGAAAAAAAAAAACCCATAGTCTAAATTAGCACAATATGAGGCTATTTGCACATCATGTTAACAGCAACCAATTTATAGATTCAATCTAGGTGTCTGCCAACAGATAGAGAAAATGTGTATACATGCAATGAAGTTTAATTCAGCCACATAGAAGAACAAAATCATTCATTTTTCAGTAAAGTATATAAAACCACAGCTAACATTATACTAAATGAAATAAGTAAAACCCAAACAGGTATTATATGTCTTATCTCATATGTGCATGTTAGATTGCATGCATATGATTTTATATGAAAAGTACTAGAATGACTGTCTCAGAAACCAGGCTAGCATGAGTGGGGCAAGGGAGACATGCTAGGATACACAGGAGTTAATATATTCAAGTACATGAGGGCTGGTGAGATGGCTCAGTGGGTAAGAGCACTGATTGCTCTTCTAAAGGTCATGAGTTCAAATCCCAGCAACCACATGATGGCTCACAACCATCCTTAATGAGATCTGACGCCCTCTTCTGGTGTGTCTGAAGACAGCTACAGTGTACTTATAATAAATAAATAATAAATAAGTCTTTAAAAAATATATTCAAGTACATGTCATATTAGGATGGCATCATGAAACATACTACTATATATAATGAATACATGCCAATAAAAATTCTTGAAAATTAAAATGGAAGCAACAACCTATGAAAAATCAGAGGGAACTACAAAATGCAGAACAAAGAGTTGTTCCAAAAGATAAAATTTACGAACCTTTACAGAGACTTAAATTTTAAAAATCAAATAAATAAGAGCAATGAAAATGGCTGACTTTCCGGTGAGATGATGGAGTGGAAGCTGCTTCCGTGTGGACCAGTGAAGGGGAAGAAACAGCAGACTCTTCCAAAGGAATAAAAGGAAGATACACCTTTAAAATAGGATGTGGATGGAGGGAGGGAACTGGGTGGGAGAGGGGATAGGGAGCGGGTGGTCAGGTGTTCAGAGAGCAGGAAAGAGCACAGAAATCAGTTGGGGGGAGGGGCATGCCAGAGACCTGGACAGGGGTAGAGTTGGGAGGGGCGTCAAGGGATATTAGGGTTTCCATCGCTGTGAAGAGACACTATGACCAAGGCAACTCTTATAAGGCAAACATTTAATCGGGGAAGAGCTTACAGTTTCAGAGGTTTAGTCCATTATCATTATAGCAGGAAGCATGGCAATGTCCAAGCGACATGGTGCTGGAGGAGCTGAGAGTTCTACATCTTCATCCAAAGGCAAAAAAGAAGACTGGCTTCCAGGCAGCTAGTCTCAAAGCCCACCCCCACAGTGACACACCTACTCCAACAAGGCCACACCTCCTAATAGTGCCATTCCCTGGGCCCAAGCATATTCAAAACACCCCTGGGGAAAGAGGCCCACACCGTGCCTATGGTGGTGACTCTAGCTAAAACCCCTATCTGTGGGGAATATGGATCTTGAAGTGGCCACTTCCTCTTGCCAGGCAGGACTCCCCGTGGAAGGGTAAGGACAGCAACCCATTCACAAAACCTTCCACCCAAAATGTCTTCTGACTATAAGATGTACAGGGACAAAGATGGAGCAAAGACAGGGGCAAGAGCCAACCAATTACTGGCCCAAATTGAGATGCACCCCATCGGCAAAACACAATCTCCGACACTATTAATGATACTTTGTTATGTCTGCAGAGAGGAGTCTAGCGTAACTGTCCTCTGAGAGGCTCCGCCCAGCAGCCAATGGAAACAGATGCCGAGACCCACAGCCAAACATTAGGCTGGAGCTCAGGGAGTCTTGTGGAAGAGTTGGGAGAAAGATTGAGAGACCAAAAGAGTACACGGACTCCTCAAGAAGACCAACAGAGTCAAGTCAACTAATCTGGACACTTAGGGGCTCCCAGAGACTGGATCACCAGCCAAAGAGCAAGCGCGGGCTGGACCTAAGCCCTCGGCACCTATGTAGCAGACTACAACTTGGTCTTCAAGTGAGTCCTCCAACAATTGGAGCAGGGGCTGTTCCTGAACCTGTTGCCTGCCTGTGGATCCCGTTCCCCTAACTGGGCTGCCTTGTCTGGCCTCAGGAAGGGAGGATGCACCTAGTCCTGCAGTGACTTAATATGCCAGGAGAAATGAAATGAAATGGGTGGCTCCCCCTTCTCAGAGGAGAAGGGGACGTGGGAATGGGGGATGAGCTGTGAGAGGAGGAGACTGGGAGAAGACAGGGGCTGATGTCGGGATGTAAAGTGAATAAATTAGTCAATTAATGAAAAAATGTAAAAAAGGAAATTTGCAGAAGTGGTGGTGTCAGGACGCCTGGAAAGAGCAGAAGAAAGCAGGTAAGCCGAAGAGAAGCCAAGCAGACCATGACACTACTTGTAAGGCTCCTTCCAGTTCAGGGAAGAGCAAAACACCTCCTTGACGCTGGCACAGTAGCTATGAACCGTATCAGTTTGTACTCCATAAAAGGTTCTCATTTCTTCGTCAGTTTAAAAGGGCAGCTTTGCTGGGTGTTCAGTGTTCGTGGGGTTAGTTTTTTCCAAGCCTTGAAATATATCGCCGCGTGGTTTCTGGGCTTTCAGGTTGCTGGGGTCTGAAGTGTGTGCCTTTGTAGGTAAGCTGTTCATTTTTCTCTACACCTTTTAGCATTATGTCTTTGCTGTGTGTTTTTGACATCTTGACTTTAACGTGTTCTGGAGAGGTTATTGTCGGGTTGATTATATTTGTGGTTGTAAATGCCGCTTATGCTTTGATGTCCGTTCCTTTCTCTCAAATTGGACAATTTTGAGTTGTTTGCAAATGGAGTCCCATAGACCCCAAAGCATTACAGGCTACTTTCAATGCTTTTTGGGGTACCCTGGAGAACTTGTAAGACCCTATTGCTGAAAACACTATGTATGTCCATCATAGATGAAGGGAAAAATCAAACTGGTACTTACCTGAAAGCTTGATTCTTACTGGCCAGCTTTCCAAGTGCTGGCAAGTGCTATGCACACTATTTGAGGAGAAAAATAGTCACCATTCTCACCCAGATGTGAACTCTACAAGCTTAAATAATCCCTGGCCTGGCAAAATATGCCCACTTTCACAGTATTGGCACAAATATTAAAGGAATGAACAATAACGTTCGGATGGGATCTAAGGCCTGCTCTATAAGCTGGAACCCATACCTTGTACTATTAACAGGACCAAGAACTTATGGCTGCATAGGCCCTGTAGCAGAGCCTACCCTGAAGAGAGAGAGAGAGAGAGAGAGAGAGAGAGAGAGAGAGAGAGAGAGAGAGAGAGAGAGAGAGCTAGTCTGTTAAATGTGTTTAAAAACACCTAAAGGCTGATTGCTATACCCAGAGATCAGTGCATCACTCAACTCTCTTCAGAGAAGCTTCCTTTTGGAATAGATGTCAATTAAATGGCACAGAGATCTACAGCTTCCGGATGTCCAGAGATAAGAGACTTTGAAATATTCAAACCTAAGTAGGATGTCCATATGCACATACACCCAAGCTCAAAAGTTTTAGAGGAAGAGGAAGAAGAAAGATGGTCAAAGCCAGAAGTGGTGGACATATTTTTTTTAAATCTGGGTGTTTCTGTTGTTGTTTGTTTTTATGTTTTGTTTTGGGGTTTGGGGGTGTTTTGTTTTGTTTTGTTTTGGACAGCACAGAAAAGTTGAACATATAAACTCAGAGAGACTGTGACAGCCCACATAAGACCTGTGACAGCTCAAGGCAGACAAATCCCCAGCTCAGAGTGGGAGTCATGAAATCCCACTGGTAAGAATCCATTTGCATATTCTAGCTGTTGGAAGGGGGAGAGTTAGTTTTCTTTAATGATGTGACTACTGGTAGGTCTAACACACTTTGGTCTGGCTCCATGTCCAGAAGCAGCTGGGCAAAGCAAATTGAATCCATTGGGTTATAATGAAGAGGAGGAGGAGGAAAGAGGAGAAGAAGGAGGAGAAGGGGGACATGAAGTTGGGTGGGTAGTGAGGTGAGATATGGGAGGAGTAGGCAGGGCTGGTGACTATAACAGCAGAGACTCCTGCCACTTTCCTCCCCA
Source organism: Mastomys coucha (assembly GCF_008632895.1). Taxonomy (NCBI): domain Eukaryota; kingdom Metazoa; phylum Chordata; class Mammalia; order Rodentia; family Muridae; genus Mastomys; species Mastomys coucha. The sequence continues at coordinate 90,968,160 of NW_022196906.1, read as the reverse complement.
CAGGACTGTTCTCTAAGGATTTCTCTCTTTTGCATTATCTCTCAGCTCCTATAGGAACATGGACCCCCAACCCTTCATAAAAACATAAGCAAAGCAAAGCCTGCACAAATCTAACAAAGAAGAAACAAAATGAATGCAGCTCTACCTTTTAAATGACTTCCACTAAAGCCCACGCTCAAGGGCTGGGTGACTCTTGACACATTCTATAACCTTGAGAACCGTCAACTATTATTCTCCTGGGAAACCTGGGGCCGACAGTGTGAGCCCTGCACGATGTTTATAAGGATTAAACGGTATACTGTTTACCCAGCACCTGGAAGCTATTATTATGATTAGTGATGAGTTTATTTAGACACAAGCCACTCTCCCTTTGGTAAAGATAAGGCCGAGCAAGAATTAAAAAACAAGCCACAAATGCCTGCTTCATTTGCAACATATGCCATATGTAGTATGAGAACACGCTTTTAGATATGCCATTAATTCTTCACAGCAACCTTGGGAGGCTACTGTTGTTATCGCTCTGATTTAATAAGTGAAGTTGTTGGGGCTCAGGAGAGGCCTGGCCCTCTGCTGGTCTGCACACATCTTACATCCCAGCACCTGCCAAGCACATTATAGTAATTGCCTGTCTGCTTGTATTTCTGGGATGTGATGTTCTTGAAATTAGAAACAAATGGAAGTTTCTAGCATAGTGCTGAAGGATCACAAAGTCCTAATAGATCATAAGAGATGGCACACCCAGCCTCCACAACTAGCAGGTGCACCTCAGTCAGGTGCACCCTGACCCACCTCCTGAACACTCTTCTTGTCTCTCCACAGGCACATTAACATTTTCCTCTTGCCTCCTTAAATGTTCGTGGGGCAGGACATGCTGCCCCTTCACCTGATAAGAGTTGAGCTTTCACCTGTACACTGAAGGGTGGCTCCCAAGTCCCCGAAGTCACTGCTGGGTCTCCAGTAAGAAGAATCGTGACATCACCCTCTGGGGCCAGGAGCCTCTGTGGGCTACTACTCAGAATGCTTCCTTTTCTCCACAGCACTCAATCCAGCATCCTACCAGGCCCCATGCATTCTTAGACCCCACCCACTGTGCAATGGCATGGAAACATTTAAACCAACATAACAAGCACTGCGTTATTTTAAATGGAGTTTATCGAAGTCTAGCCAACATGCAAGAATCTGCTACCCATCTTAAAACACATATTCTGATGAGTCTAAGGAAACGATATGCAAACTTTAACCACCACATGGAAGACACTGAATGTTTTCATCAGCCCAGACAGCTCCCTTTGGTTCCCTCCTCAACTTCTTCCTTTACCTAAAACCATGCCCTATCCATTACTATAGTTTGGCTTTCTCTAGAATGTCCCAAGATGAAAGCACAGACTGCATTGATTGTCCTTGGGCTTTGGCTTCTTTCACTTAACAGGATGATTTTAATATCCATCTATAGTTGCATTACTAGGTTCCTTATTACTCCCAAGTGATACTCTAACATCTGAACAGATCACAATCTACTTACCCATTCACCTGTTACTGAACATGTGGGTTATTTTCAGATTTTATCTGTATTAAATAAACACCCATTGGCTTTCATGGACACATCTTCCTATGAAATAAACTTTTCATTCTGTAGAATAAATAGAATTAGAATAGGCAATATATTGATATATATGTGTATATATATATATATATATATATATATCATATCATCCTATCTCCCACCAGCAATCCATAAGTTCAAGTTGTTTCATTGTACCACCATCTCCTTCACAGTGACTTCATTAGTCTTTAAAAGCTATCAGTGTTGCTGCCATATCTCACTGTTTTAATGCATTTTTTTATTGAATGTTTTCAGACTTTCATACAGAATTTCATACACTTCCATCATTTCTTCCCCTCTCTGTACCAACTCCTGCTGGGTCTCCTTCACCCCCTCAAGTTCATGACCTAATTATCATTAATATATATGTATACATATGTATACACACATTTTATATATATATGATTCCTTTCACAAACCTATATTTATAATCCCTGAGTCCATCTGCTTTTGTTCATATGTATATGTGTTTAGGGCTGGGCACTTTAGACAATTCAGGGTCTCATCCCTGGAAAAAGCTGATTCTCCCTCTCTGAGCAGCCATTAATTGCTGGTAGCTCTTCAGGTAGGGTGGGGCCTTGGGAGAATTCCCACATGCACTTTGTCATGTCAACCCTAGAAGGGAAAACCTACCACCCAGCCTTTCACAAACCGATATAATTTCTAACTTCATTCTAAATGCTTTTCCTTCTACCCACAGAAAAGAAGTCTTTCTCTCTTTCTTTCTTTTTTTCTTTCTTTCTTTCTTTCTTTCTTTCTTAATAAGAGAGCTTTTACAGAAATCATCAACTTGTCAACTGGCCAAAATGCAGAGAACAGCTGGCCATGGATTTCTAGCCCTAACTGATGACATTTGCAACACAACCCCTACACCTAAGGAGCATCAGGACAGAGGGGACAGAAAGATGGTAGGAACCAGAGAACCAGGACATCTGCTGCGAGATGGTGTCTTCTATATATGACAGAGAAGTTGCACCCACAACATCTCAAGAATATGGTCACCTAAACAACACCAGCACGGCAGCAAGCCAGTAAAATTCCTTTTAAGACACAGGATGGATGTTCATCGTTTTCAACATGGCTATTTACCTTGTCTTCCCCCTTGATAGACAGTAAGGAATCTTATTAAATCTTTTGCCCGTGTTTTAATTGGGCTATTTGGATTCTCAGTCCTGAGTTGGGAAAGTTTTATGAACGTTGGTTGTAAATCGTGTCACCGATATATACTTCACAACCGCCTTGTCCTTGCCAGAGGTTTGTGCACTCATTCTCTCAGAGGAGCCTTCCAAGGGACAAAAAGCATTGGCTTTCATTAAGAAAAATTTATTGCAAATTTTTGCTTTATAAAATTTATGCTTTTTTTTTTTTTGTCTAGGCTAGGAATCCCTTACCTAATCCAAGATCATAAAGGTCCGGTGTGTATTTGTATAAGGTTTATAGGCTTGTCCTTTATGAAGGAATAATCCATTTAGTGCTAATGTTTTGTTAGTACCACGATCTTGAGATAAAGCTGACTTCCCTGTGACTACCCAATCAATCAAGCTCCATTTATTGCGAGGCCTAGCCTTTCCACACTGAACTATTATAGCACTTTTCTTGAAAATCAGTCAGCCGACATGCACAGGTTTATTTTTGGATTTTTTATTCCGTTGATTTATACAACTTCATTTCCTCATAAGTCTGACAATCAGGTATTCAGATTCTCAATTGCTCTTATTCATTGCAAAAAAAAATAGTTTTTTATTCTATAGTCTTTACATTTCTGCACTAATTGTGGAATAACCTTCTGAATTTTAACCAAGAAACATCGGTTAGGATTTTGATGGGAATTGTGTTGGATCTATAGAAACATTTCAAGAGAATTGAGATCTTAATAATGAGAGAATTGACATCTTAATAAAGTTGACTCCATTTACTCATTGTACACAACATTGTTCCACTTCTTAAGCCTTTTCAACTTCCTCCAGCAATAATTTTCAATATACTGAAAAAAATATAAGCATATGCTTATTGTGTATTTTTTATTTTCCTACTCCTTAATTTCCATATAAATAACTTTACACTCTTGATAAAACTTCAGATGGCATTTTTTTTAACTTCAGTTGTAAAGCTTCTGATGCTACTGAAATGCTAGTTAATTTCAGCTGTTGACCTTGTGTTCTTCAAGCCAAGGCAATCATCTCCCAGTCCTCACATCATTTTTGTAGACCCATGAGCACTTTCTATAAAGCTAGGTATAGCATCTATAAATATAGTTCCACGACTTTCCCAAGTCTATATGTCTCACTTCTTTGTCCCGCCTTATTACACCGGTGACAATGGAAGTAGCAGGGGAGCTGGGTGTGGTTGTAGACACTTCTAATCCCAGCAACTGTGACACCGAGGCAGGAAGACCAAGTGCCCAAGGCTAGCCTGTCATATACAGAAAAATCCTATCACGAAGAATAGGAAGGAGGAAGAAAGGAAGATAGAGGGCAGGAAAGGCATAAATGAAAGAGGGAGGGAAGAATATGTGGAGGAAGGCAGAAAAGTAGTATCTGGATGGTTGCGTCTTGTCTCTTTCTTTTTAAGCTAGAGAATTGTGATGTATTCTTTCACCACAGAATGTGGCATTATCTGTAAGCTTTTATTTTCTTCTTGTCTCTTTTCTTCTTAGTTTGACTTTTGGGGGAGTATCCTCTCCCCCCTCCCCCCCCCCTCAGGTTCTGGCTTCTCTGGAACTATCCAGTCCAAGCTGACCTCAAACTTGTGCCTCTCCCAGCGTGATTTCCGGAGTGCTAGGACTGCCAGCAGAAGCCAGCACACCTGGCTTGTTTGTTGTTGTTTGGGGTTTAATAAATGTTCTATCACGCTGAGGAAATGCTGGGAGAAACTCCAAGTTTGCTGGGAGTTTTCATCCAAAAGTGCTTTTGAATTTTGCCAAATGTTTCTTCTCCCCTCTTAAGATGAACCATTTCTTTTGTGTCGATTAGTTACTATAGGTAAATTGTATTGCTAGATTTTCAAATAAGAAATCAATCTTCCACATTATATCAAACCAGAAATAACCTATGGGTCAACTATACAACCAAATACATTGTGGTTTCCAAATGAAATTCTCCTTTATTTCCTCTTAAATATTAATGAGCAAAGAGCAGAGGGGAGGAAAAAAAGACAAAAGAAATGCAAAATATGAAGAAATATCCAGTTGCACTTTTAATCAGAGACCTCAACAAGAGAAATTTAAAACACCATGTTTTATCTCATGGTCTCAACAGCTCAGCTACTGGTCGCCTGCCTTTCAGTGAGACACAAAAGACTCTGATACCATCATAAAACATTTATTGGCCAAAGCTAATCAATTACAATCTATCTCAGTCTCAAGAGAGAATAAGCGTCTGAAGTCACCATGGCAGGAGGGAGTGGATGGAAGTAGCCGTCGTACTTTGACATTTATCTGGAAGAAACTCTGACACAACCCAAGGACACCGAGAAAGCAGCAAGGTTGTTGTTCACCACTGCATCTCCTGTGATAACTGGGAAAGAAAACAACCAAGTGTTCCTTCTGTCGGGAAAAATAATTGCAGCATTTACCCATAATGGAATGGTGTCCTGGAGGAAGGTGGATCCGAGAGAAAATGGATTGGGTTTTCTGTCCTGCAACATGGATAAATCTATAAAACAGACCAAGCAGGGAAAATAAACAACAAAATGGGATCTGTGGCAGGGAGACATTGGTGTAAATTAAAACGTGCATCGCAGTCTATATTTTTAAGAGAGACGTATCTGAATAAACATGTGGACGGTAGAGTGAAAGGATGCACATAAAACATGCTAGAATGAGCCTCTGTGGGATGAGTTCTATGGGGCAGGCTTAGGACATACAGGTAAAAATTAAAATGAAATAAATAACAGGGTCCTCATACCAAGGATAACTGTGAGCTCCAACATGAAGCGCACAATCAGATAAATGTAGGCCCTGAAAAAAATAATTTTCAGCTTGATGTTTCCCCCAAAGACAGACCATGGAGGAGACAGGTGGGAGCACAACTGGAGGAGAAGCCCCAGCTACACACTGGCAAGGTCTACCCTCTGGCTGCTTTCTTAAATGCCTCTGACCACAGGCCACACTCAAATGTGCTGTTTGTTGCCATGGTGATGTTTCATATCCCAACATCCTGAACACAGAACCAAACAGACTTTAACCATCCAGCCACCTCAGAATTCTCTCACGCTCAGCCCCTGAGAGAGGAAAGGCCTTCCTGCGAAGAGGTCCTCCTCTGCTGGGTCTGCTGTGGCTGTGGTAAGGAGGTGACCCAAAGCACCATCAAGACAGAAGGAGATCAAGGCAAACATGCTGCTTTCCCCGAGTTTACTTTGAACAGAGAGAAGGGGTGGTAATGCTAGCACCAACTACTTGTGCCTCAACAGGAAGCAACCAGAAGCCGGTCAGCCAAGATCATGAAAGAAAGAGTGGTAAGGCATAGAAAACGCTCATGTGACTCCGTGTGCCTATGTACGTGTGTGGGGAGCTGGGTATATGTGCATGTATGAGTGTATTGGGTGAGTATGTGTATGAATGTGTGTGAGTGTGTATGTGTAAATGTATGTGTATGTAGGAGTGTGTGTGAGTGGATGTTTGAATGTGAGTGCATGTATGTGAGTATATGTGTGTGAGAGAGTATTTGTTCATGATCGTGTGTGTGTGTATGAATGTGTGTGGGTATGTATGTGATCATGTGTGTATGTGTGAAAGTGTGCATAACTATAAGTATATGAGAAAGTACATGTTTGTGATTGTGTGTGTGTGTGTGTGTGTGTGTGTGTGTGAGAGAGAGAGAGAGAGAGAGAGAGAGAGAGAGAGAGAGAGAGAGAGAGAGAGAGAGAAAGTTCACAGGCAAGCCGAACAGGAGGAAAAAGGGAAGGAAGGTGAAGAGGGAGAGGAAATGATGTGTGTCTAGATATTTCATTTTCATGCACTCACTTCTAGTAATCTGCTGAACACCACTGCATACTCAATATCTTGCCTTCAACTAGTATTAAACCCATTGTGAGCAATACTATATATAGCATGTATGTGTCAGCTGATGTTTAATATGAATTTCTGGTTCTATGAGGCAACATATTGATTTCAAAAAGATAATTGGTTGTGCATCACAGGGCAACTGGAGTCAGTGGCTCTGGGTCATTGTGGTTGAAGTCAGCCTGGAGGCTTTTGCTTCCTCTCTCGCTGCCTCCACATGGGCCACCTGTTCCTTCCTTACTCTGCTGTATCAGTTTGCTTTCTATGGCTGTGATAAAACACCATGGCCAGAAGCAACTTGGACAGGAAAGGGTTTATTTGACTATCAGGTTGCAGTCCATCCCTGAGGGAAGCCAAGGCAGGAACTCAGGCAAGGCAGGAACCCCGAGACAGCAAATGTGAAGCAGAGGCCACTGCTGCCTACCAGCTAGCTCCTCATGGCTTACTCTACCTGATGTCTTACTAGTGAGAAAGTGATCAAGCCTAAAGAGGACATTATTGGCTGCCTTCTTTCCAGCATCCATCTATGACCACCCACAGTGTAGAGGGAACAAAGAGGCAAGACTGATCAACCCATCATTCCTAAGTGTGCTCACCAAACTACTTCAAGATAATCTCCTCTCCGTCACAACAGAAATTGGCCAGGCTCAGATACAACACAGAACTTCTCATTGTTTAAAAGAGAGAAGCTCTCCTGCTCAGAATGGAACGGTTTTGTGGGCATAAAACCCCCTAAGTAGAGAGAGCTAGTCTTTGAATATACACATCCCTCAGCGCAGCTGCATAGAGAGAGAAAGGCCTAGAACAAGAGCAGCGTCTGTGGGTGACTTGCGTCTGAAGGCTCATCTCCTCTACCTCTGGACAAATAGGTTGCTAGTCCCTTTCACCATTTTGATTTTCCTTCCCATGATTTAGAAGGCAAGTGTACTATTAGCATTCTGTCTCCAAAGTGCTAAAGATAATTGGACAATGGGAGGTGGAGGCAACTTATTACATTTTTCATTGTTTGTACAGCAGGTCACCTCATCTCAAATCCATGCACCTTTGGTGTTTTTACTGTGGTATGGAGCAGCAAATGTTTCTTTCTAAACTCATTGCCCTTCATGCTCTGCCTAGTACTTGGGACTGGATGCAAAGACTTTGGTCTAGCCAGAGAACTCTGAGATACCTTTCACTAGCCTTTATACTTGCATCTCCTTCCAGTTGACTTCGTTGAAAGAGGGGCCTGAGGTTTGCACCTCCTCTGTCACTGGACCACAAGTCCCTAAGACAGGTAGAGCCAACAGCATGCCCTCCTTAATGGCAAAAACCAAAGTGGGTGCTCTGGGTGGGCCTATCAATGAAAAAAGCCCATCGAGACTGACTGATCTGCTGACCACCACTGCCACCTGACCCTTGCTGGCACTACACTGCCCCCACGTCCCTCAACAGAGCCCCTTTATGGTTGTTATTTCTCTACTATGGCTTTAGTAATAAGTCCAAGAAACCTAAGCCCATAACCAGAGGCTTCAATCACTCTGCCAGCTCCCATCCTTAATGCACTCATGGTCATCACATCCTTTGCCTTGCCGTGCCCCCTGCCTGCCCACCATGTTCTACTCCTGAGTGTCAAAACTTAGGTGATGTCAGACTGACCTGAGTCTATAGTCTGCTGAGGTAGTCATGATAATGGAAGGGGGCTGAATTTTTTTTCTATAGGGAGGATGCCAAAACTTCTGAAGCCACCTCTGCAGTCCCCATTCTTGTCCCCTTTCTCTCCTTTATGGAGGCTCCAGTTCCACTCTAGGCCCCAAGCATCTAGGCTACACCAAGTGTGGTTAAGCACCTGAAGCACAGTTTTCTGGGAGACTTCTTTGCTAGTGCTTCCAGAGTGGAGGGACAGTGATCCCAAGAGAATGAACGGAAAATAGAAGGGTAGGGATTTTGAACATCAGGAACAGTTAGGTTTTTTTTTTTTTTTTTAAGCGGGTCACCCAGGCCTTTTCTTAGAGAAACAATGTCCAGATAGAATGGTTCCTGACCTTTCCATCCAAGCACACGGGACATGAGAAAGAGGGAGAGAGGAATAAAACTGGGGACCTCACAACTCTGAACCAGCTGAGATACCAGCATCCTTGACTTATTTTTTTTTAAAGATTTATTTATTATTATAAATGAGTACAGCTGTCTTCAGACCACCAGAAGAGGATGTCAGATTTCATTACGGGTGGTTGTGAGTCACCATGTGGTTGCTGGGATTTGAACTCATGACCTTTAGAAGAGCAGTTGGTGCTCTTACCCACTGAGCCATCTCACCAGCCCCCATCCTTGACTTCTTACTTCATTCCTAATCACTGAAGTTTGCAAGTAGGTCCCCTAGAAGACCTTGGCCCCATTGGGAATGACCATTGACTTTTCAGTACACAACCTTCCAAAAAGTATTATGTTATGTGAATTTATTTGAAAGAATTACATAAAAGACAAATAATTTAATCCCTTAACATCCCAAGAATAAATTGTCCTGAAAGCATGAGTCCAGTTTCACCCAGTGTTTCCTATGGCTCTCTGTCCAATGACTGCCTAAATACTTGCTCTAGCTGACAGTGAGACTCTGGCTTCCTGGAAACTCCTGTATTTAATGGCTTCATCTTGCCTCTCTTCACTCCTCGGCTGCCTTGCCATGTGGTCTATGTACCAGGCCTCCCTGCATCCATTACTACCACATCACTGCCCTGGCACAACATCGCTGCTACATATTTGCCCTAAAATGTAGGCCAAATCATGATGAATATTTTATGATTAATAATTTTATTTGCCTTCTTGGAAATTTGAAAATCTTTTGAAGAATCACTTCATCGGCTCAAGTCTGTTCATAAAAGATGCCCAAGGAAATTTGTGCTGAGGTCTCGTTTCCCACTGTAAGGTTTGCTATGCAAGCAGAGGGCATGCTGATATCTTCGAAGCTATGGGTGTTCCCCCTTAGAATTACAATGATAAAGGTGGCATCTCCCCCACAGAAGCCATTAGCAAGGAGCTCGCTCAGCACTTCATCCTTTTGCCCTCTCTTGGCTCAGGCTAGCCAATCAGATTCAGACGGAATGGAAGTCACCATGAAACAATAATGCCTTTTCTCTGTCTCTCGGCCGACTTGACATTTTGCTGGCAGCCTTCAGAACACTTCACACTTCTCTGGAAAAAAAAAATGTTGAAAGCAATTTGTAGTTTCTCAACACATATAATAAATAGGTTTTCAAAACAATATCCCTCAAAATTGCCAGCAGCATCCAGACTGAGTGAGACGCCGTTTCTCCTCTGTTGGTTTCCCTGGAAAGGTATTACTAAATAATTAGAAAGACTGTAAAGATGGATGTAGCACTTGAATTACGATAAATCTGATTTTTCTGTGACTAACATATCATTGCTCCCGGAAATATGTTCCAGAAATAGCAGTATCCTGGTATCCCATTATTTCTTTTAGTATAGTTTTATATCTAGAAGTTCAAACCTGCTTGGGCAGATGAGGCATGATGTCTGAAGCTTTTGGCTCCCACTATACAGCTGCTATTGTGGTAGTATTGGACCCCCATTTCCCTCTGGAACCACTCCTGCTCTGAGGTCCATGTACACTGAGATGAGCCAATGCCCATTCGTAAAGATGAACATTTAACTTGAGTATATTCTGTATTTGTCACTCTCCTGGCTATAGTGATTGGCTTAGGGATGGTCACACAAGGAAAACCAGAGCCATCAGGATGCAGACACATGTGAAAGCCCTCAAAGGGAGAATCAATGTTTCCTTTAAATTTCTGCATTTGATCCCGAAGGAAGACCATGGAACTTTACTGCCACTATCATGTTACCACATGCAGCCTGACATGGTAGCCAAATAGCAATGGATGAAAAATTGCTTTACAAATACTCGCTGAGCCTTGGATGCAGCTATGTCAGAAACCTTGAGCTGAGTGAAGTGTGTTAGATTTCTCTAGGGGCAAACTTATTTAAGAGTCTATGGTTTCTGGGAGCAGCTCTGTCCACCCATTTCTGCTTAAGCCCTTTTCCATTGTTTTATTTTAAGGAGCTTACCCATCTTTGGTTTTCTTTATTTTTCATGCATCTTTAGTTTTCCTTAATCTCTCCCCTCCATCTCCTCATCTATACCATGTCCACACTCCCTCTCTTCACTTAACCCTTGCCCTCATAGTAGTATCCTGTCTTCCACTTTTCTTTCAAAGATGTTCCATAGATGTAGACTACGAGTCCTACACTATAGAACAGCTGTGGAGGAAGGGACCACTGATGATAGGGCCAAGTCAGTAATGGGAGTTCTGTTCTCTGATCAGATATGAGGCCTGTTCCGCGGCAGTTGGGAAAGGGTGGGAATCGCAATTATCTGAGGCTGGGGAAGTCATCAGCCCTAGTGATGAAGCTGTTATTTTGCTAAGTGACCAGGATGTACCCAACATGCTGTTGCCAAAACAATTATGTGCATGCTCATATATTAGTGCTACTATCATCTTTGATCCAAGAACTTTCTTCTAGCAGTGACCAGTACTAACTGCAGAGATGCATAAGTGGTCACAGTGCTGAGACTAAAAAACTGCTAAATGATTCCACTGTCAATGGGCTTCTATATCACTTCCTCCAAGGCTAGAGAATGTCACTGAAGATAGAGAAGAAAGAATGGTAGAGTTGAAAGAGTTAAATTTAAAACTTGTGCTGGCTAATGAGAAAATTGCAGGTTTGAGAAAAACACAGTGGACCAAGGTCGAATATGTCCAAATAAGCCTGGGCAAAAGCAAGCTGTTACTAACAGGCCAAAAAGATATAAAAGAGAAAAAATGCAAGGACATGTCTGGGCAGACACTGAGTAGTGGGCCATCTGGTCCTCTTAGCTATGGTTTAAGGTCAGATGCTCTGTTGACTCAGATTAACACCAACCTTAGGAATTTTCCACTCTGTTTTGCCTGTAATATAGTTGATATTTGAACTAGCCAATCATGTATAGCCACACTGATTCCTTTGTCCCCTCAGACCTTTTTTCTACATAAACTCCTAACCCCTGAGCCTCATGGTCGATTCCAATGTCTCCTGCGCAAGATATGAGTTGGCCCGGAGAGCTCCGAAAATTAAACTGCCTCATGTGTTTACATCAAGGTGGTCTCTCGTGATTCCTTGGGTGCGTGTCCTCCCAAGACTTGAGTGGGGGTCTCCCTATGGGGGTCTTTCAGAGTCAATAGAAGGAGAGGTGTGAGGTAGCATGCAGCCTCTCAAATATAACATCAGTTGCCAGCTTCATCATACAGCAACTGAGACTACCCATGTAAGACCCATGCAATATTGGCAAGATTGGACCTGTCAACATGACTGTTATGAGAGCAAGAGTGAAGAAGAATCTTTTATAAATGTTTATATATATATGAGTATTGTGTCTTGACACACACCAAAAGAGGATAATTCCAATTACAGATGGTTGCGAGCCACCATGTGGTTGCTGGAAATTGAACTCAAGACCTATAGAAGAATAGTCAGTGCTCTTAACCACTGAGCCATCTCTTTGTTGCCTCAGGCCTTTGGCAGCTTCCACCTAGGGAATTAAGCCAAAAGACCTTCAGCAGACTATCGGCTTATCTCTGAAAGTTCCCCTAGAAGTTCAGCTGAGATACAGCCATGCCTGTGACAATGAACGCCTATTGCCTGAGGACATCCACAGACATCCAAGCCTTTGGTGACCTTTGCTCAGTGACTCCCTTGTGACTCCCTCCTGACTCTTCCCTGTCTTCTCAATGTTTATGTTATGCAAATGTCACTGCAACCTAGAGATCCAGTTTGGCTTTCATATATGAATGCTGAAATCCAAAAGTAAAGTGGCAAGCCTTGATTGGAAACCCTCAACTTGGCTTCGTGTCCTTTTGTTCTCGAACTCTGTGTTTCAGTTTCTCCTTTTCTCCCTTTGGTCGAGACAGAACCCGGTTAATGAAACTGCGGAATAGTTTCATCTCTCCAGCCCCAAGAAGAACCTTTAAGACTCTCTCATGAGTACTTGTTTGTAGATAATGGGCCCCAACATGCCCTGAGCATCTATAGGTACTTAGTGGTCAGTGGGAGAGAAAGATATTTTCTTAACTGCTGTAGCCACTGCTAAGGAACCCAAGATGTGAAAAATAATGCCCCCAACAAGACCCTATGAACAATTCTTATGACACTCATTGCGACATCAAAATAAACAAAGAAATAAAGACATGAAAGTAGGAGGACTAGGTTAGAAAAGGATCAGGCTCAGTGGGAGCATCGGGGGAACAGGAGAAGGTGATTGGGGGAATGTGATAAAAATGCATTATCTGTGTGTATGAAGATGCCATAATGAAACTCATTATTATGTGTAACAGTTACTAATAAAATGCTTATGGTATATTACTAGCAATCTATGCTCAAGAAATTTCCTTTTGCCGGGCAGTGGTGGCACACACCTTTAATCCCAGCACTTGAAAGCAGAGGCAGGCAGATTTCTGAGTTCGAGGCTAGCCTGGTCTACACAGTGAGCCAGGACAACCAAGGCTACACAGAGAAACCCTATCAAGAAAGAAAGAAAGAAAGAAAGAAAGAAAGAAAGAAAGAAAGAAAGAAAGAGAGAGAGAGAGAGAGAGAGAGAGAGAGAGGAAGGAAGGAAGGAAGGAAGGAAGGAAGGAAGGAAGGAAGAAAGAAAGAAAGAAAGAAAGAAAGAAAGAAAGAAAGGAGAAAGAAAGGAAAAAAGAAATTTAACTTTATCCAGTTTTGCCTATGTATTCATATATTCTTTTGTATACATTTGTTTCTTCTGGTTTTGTATGCATTATAGTAAACCTATTTATTCAGGGCAAAGTAGGGTTTTGGATTTGTATCTTATTCAAGGGTTCATTCTTAAAGCTTATAAAATGTACCAAGAAGAAAGAGGTGGATGAAGAAAGGAAGAAGGGAGAAAAAAGAGGAGGAGGAGAAAGAGAAGGTAGAGGAGAGAGAAAGAGAGGAGGAGGGGAGGAGACCTCGAGGGTTCCACCTGGAATAGATAGAAACACCGGGCTCTACTGGACTGTAGAGAAGTCAAGGGTGCCAGAGACTCTTCCTTCACTACAAAGACAATACAGGAAGACCTAGGGCAGATAAGTTACCACCCCACTTCTACTTCCCCCAAACAAAAGTTCTAACCTAGGACAGATGTTTGGGTGGAGAAAGTCAGCGATTGTGATGTTGCTAATAGACAGAACTGAATTCTGGGTCAAAAAAAAAAAAAAAAAAAGCATTTCATGGAGGGTAGAAACAGTCACTTGATAGTGATGATGGCTGCAAGCCATAGAGCTAATGCAATCACACACTATTAGGAATCAAGTAGCAAAGTGTCAACATTTGTAAAGTAAAATCACGGGAAACACAAGGAGACCCTGACAAAAAGTAAAACGTAACAAAGGGCTTTAATGTACCTTCTTAGCTCTCTGACAAAGGAAGCACAAGAAAATAAGGAAGCAAAACATAGGAACAATATCATGAAAATTGTGCCTTTCTGGGTTGCTATGGTGCATCTACAAAATTATCGTCTTTTAAACATAAATCCCAAGGAGCTGTTACAATACAAACCTCATTCTGAGCTGCAGTATAATAAAGCAATAAATAAGTAACAAATACAGAAATGTAGAAAAGCCTAGCTTTTAGAACTTGGGGGATGGGAAATCTCCTTTAATTAACTATTGAATCAGAAATAATAGATACATTGCAACTGTTAACATCTTTTTAAAAAGGCAAGAACATTATAAATTAGACCAAGCTAGGGCATACTCAAAATTGCAAAGTTTTACTCAATATATGGACATGCAACATAGAAACCTAAAAGGGAGAGAAAATAATTTAAAGTATTCAAGGAAAATAAAAACTGAAAAAACCTAATAAATTGGTAATCCACAAATAATAGAATTAAATATTTTAATTTTTAAAATTTAATTAATAGCATTAAGTATGTTATAAACAGATTCTTTGGATAAAAGATTATAATTAATAATCTTAATTATAATTAATTATAATTATAATTAATAATGTTCTATAATTAATATAGAACATTAGTTAATCTAATTAAGGGTAAAATAGTGGCCCTATAGAATTAGAAAATTAGTAATTAATAAAGAAAAAATCCAAAGTGCTGATGAAATCTAAACACAGAAATATATTAAGCACTTTGAAAATGTTAACAAAAATTATGGGTTCTTATTTTCAAATAAAAATATAAAATACAAAATTAGTGAGAAGTAGAAGCCAGAGAAGGAAGTATGAATTTGTCTAAAGCCCCCTTAGTATTGTTCACATCCCAAAATACTACAACCTAGTGATTTTAGATATGAATATAGCAAATATTTGGAGTAAAAATAACTCTAATATTATTTTTTAAATCTTCCCAAAGACACAAAGGATGATATCCTTACCACTAGATGAAGGAAGTCCTGCCCATAGTTGAAGAAGAGCAGGTGAGATGGAAGAAATCATTGTAGTCATACCTGGAAAATACAATCTGCCTTTGCCTCATGTTCACATTTGTATTCTCCAACAATGTTGGGTCGTATGACAGCGTTGTCAGTTTCATACAACCCAAAATCACCTGGAAGGAGACACTTAACTGAGGAATTGCCTGGATCACATGCTAGAGCATGTCTGTGCTTGGAAAAAGAGCAAAACTCCAAACTAGCAATGATCAGGAAACTCCCTGCTTCAAAGATTCCCAAAGAAATAAAGACAGTTACAAATTGAGTGGTCCAGGTTTGCAACACAAGAAATTAGAGAACAGGGCTGGAGAGATGGCTCAGCAATTAAGAGCACTATCTGCTCTCCCAGAGGTCCTGAGTTCAATTCCCAGCAGCCACATGGTAGCTCACAACCATCTGTAATGAAATCTGGTGCCCTCTTCAGGCCTGTAAGCTTACATGCAGGCAAAACACTGTATATATAATAAATAAATAAATCATTAAAAAAAGAAATTAGAAAACAATAAATAAACTCAGACAGAATAATTAGGTGACAAGGGAAGTAGAAGCAAGAATACAATAAAAATAAGGATAGAAATCAATAAACAGAAAATACAACACAGAAATTCAACAAAACCAAGTTGCTTCTCTTTTATGAGCCAGGTCTCACTATGTAGCCCTGGCTAGCCTGGAACTTGCTGTGTAGACTAGGGTAGTCTCAAATTCTCAAAGATAACCTGCCCCTACTTCTCAAGTGCTTGGACTGAAGGACTGAACCACCATGCCTGGCATCCAAGTTGTTTTGTGAAAAAACTAATAAATTGAAAATATCCTAATAATCTACTAACACAGAATAAGAAAAAAGTATGCTTTCAGTGTTATGGATCAAAGCAGGACTATCCTTACAGATCTTATAAATACTCAAAAATAAGAAATTATGGATAATATTCAGGAAAACATAATTTTCTTTGAAAACACAACCTATAATAATCAGAAAAGATTTCAAACAAAATATTAATATCTCCAAGACTATTAGATATGTAATTTATAATTTTTTAGTCCTTCAAAGAAAATTCAAAGAATGGATGATCTCATTGATAAATTAAGAAAATGAAAATATAACATTTGACTATATCAATGGGAACAAGAATTTTTCTTGACAAAATGTAACATTTATTTTGATTTTCAAAGTAGGAATGGGAGAAAATTTTAATAATACACAGTAAGCGTGGCAAAGTTGTTCACTATCACCATCTCTATTCAACATTGTACTGGAAGCCCTGGAAACAGAAATAAGCCTATACATTTACAAAACTTACAGTATAAGAAGTAAAATGTTCATGCACAGATGACATGTGTACAAAATCCTAAGAAGTCTGCAATTGAATTACCACAATCAATAAGTGTATTCAACAAGATTGTAATATACAGGCTCAATGTATAAAAATCAAGTATTGCAGTAAGTTACTGGAAATTTTAAAATATTACAATACTGTAGACACACTTTAGTAATATTTTAATGAGTAGTATGAAACACTATTGCCATTTGAATGACTCTGTGTTTTAATGGAAATACTGAGACCCAGGAAGAATAGAGTCTAAGTGGTAGTAAATCATGAGACACAAGATTAGTTTAGTTAACACTTAAAGCACAGAGGTGAAATGGCAACCAGAATGTTTTGACTTTGTGGAACTTTTAGTACTGCCTAATAGATTACAGAATCCATATGGATAAAATAGGTTGCAAACCCACGGAAGAACTAACTGTATAGGTGTACAAGTTTATAGCACGCAGGAAGGAGTTTGGTGAGCCCTTGTAGGGAGACAGAGCCTCTTGCCAGTTCCTAAGGCTCCTTGGGATACATCCACAGTGGAAGCCTCTCCACAAACCTTACCCATAAAGACTTGTGGTCATTTATGAGGGCTTCTTTTCACCCAGAGGAAGATAAGTGGAACTCAAGGCTTTCAGATACTAGCTATAAATAGAGGCTGAGAACTCAAGCACTGCGCACTTAATACTTAAGCTCAGAGAGACAGTGATGATTTGGGTTTGGCAATATCTCACTGTATGACCAGTGAGCCTACAAACACACTTGGTGGTTAGCCCCCATTTTTTTAATGTATAACTAGCACAGATATGTTCAGAACCTAGGAACATACACATTCCAAGTCCCTCAACTGTAATGTTGGAATTATTATAGTATAAGGAACAGGTAGAGCCCCTAGAACCTCCTTTCTCTACTAAAATAGTCAGTCCAAAATAAATATTTCATCTCATCAAGAATAATAGAAATTGGAGATTTCAAGAATAACACAAATGCAGAAATGATGATCCCTGTTATAATTTTATTAGTTCTTTGAGAATTTTACATTCGATGCAAATTTTCATATTTTGATAGCATTTACCCCTAATGAATACATCTTCCACTCCTTCTCAACTTCATGTCCCTTTTGTTTAATACCCTATTGAGTCGGATGTGTGCTGCCAATAAATGGACAGGTGTGGAGCCACACACTGGATCATAGTTGACATACCAGGATAAATACTCTTTAAAATACTGACTCTCCTTCCCCTAGAAGCCATAAACTATCAACAGCTCTTCAGCTAGGAGGGTTCTCATGAAGCTCTGACCCCTTTACATTGATGCTTTAATTGGCTTGATCTTATGTGGATCTAGTGCAGGCAACCACCACTGTTGTAAGTCCTCAAGGACAGTGATCCTCTCATATATGGAAAACTGTGTTTCTTCAAGGACCTCTCTGACTTCTGGCCCTTACAGTCTTTCCACCCACTCTTCTTTGATGTTCCTAGAACTTTGAAGGGAGAGGTTATAATATAGAGGTCCCACTTACGGTTAAACAAGGAGTAATAATTGTTATCACACCACACACTTAACACATTTTCTTGCCTACAAAAAAAAACAGATAAATAAGCCTTAAAAAATAAAGTATAATTTCTTATTGTTGAATTATGAGGACCCAACTATGGTACACTTGTAATGGAAAAAATTATCATTGCTTTTGGCACTTGGTAGATGGTTGTTAATCTGCAGGCATTCCTCCTTCCCTCCTGCTTGCCTGCTTTCTTTTCTTCTTCCCTCTCTACCTCACTTCCTTCCAGAAGTCATTTGTTCTCATGTTAAGGACAGCAATATGCCTTCACTCTCTTGACTCAAAGTAATGGTAACCCTTTTGCTTGTCATAATCTAGTGACTAGAGATTAACTATCTTGACATTGTGTAAAGCATTATACTGATGCATTATAGAAATGTCATTCATGCCAGCTTAATATGCTAAAAAAGAAATAGAAACTGCTTACTGCTGCATACTTTGGCAAATAGAAAATAAATACCACAAAGACTCACAAACCAACTAAATCTGTGCATTTTCTGAGGACCTAAGGGTCTAAGGACTTATAAGGATAAATCCTTCTGTCTGCCCCTTGCATTGCCTACAACCAAGGAAGAGGTCCCAGGCTTAGGAAGACCTTGGAAATCCAAAGGCAATACCATTATATTTGATTTGCTCTTCTAAATGATCTACCAAGTTTTTCATATGACCCTCATTTTCATTTGGCAGAAGAAAGCAAATATGGCTCTTGGTTTTTTTTAGATATTTTCTTTATTTACATGTAAATTTCTCCATTCCCAGCTTCCCCTCCAAAAAACAA
>NW_022196906.1:90926469-90947358 GCF_008632895.1 Mastomys coucha | reverse complement strand
CAGAGGTTCCTTTATTGTTGAGAATAGTTTTGGCTATCCTGGGTCTTTTGTTGTTCCAAATGAATCTGGCAAATATGGCTCTTTTTAAATATCAAATTCAATAACATGAAAGTTGCTATGCCATAGTCTCCGAGGTACATGAGTGGGGCAAACTAAGGACACTACATGAAGCCTTTGATAGTTTCCCAAGAAAGGGTCAAAGAATGAAATGTTAGGATTTTGAACAGGGTCATGTGCTCTCTATACAGTTAACTGTTAAGATGTTTAAGAAAATTTTGGCGTATAATGTGGGAGAGACTGAATCCCTATGAAATGCCAAGTAACATGCCACACCACACATGAGCAATTCCACATGGACTTAGCTATATCTGATCTTCAAAACTATGAGACTATGGATATAGAGCAGCACAATCCTAATGATAGAGAAGTGGTTATCACTACAGAAGACCTATCTCAGTGCCAATGGCACACATATTGGGTGAGCAGGTAGCTCTAACCCTCCTACATCACCTTCCTCCACCCATTTGCAATATTCTAAAAAGGTCTCACTCCTGGTGCAATTTGCAACATACTGGCACAAGCCAAAATGGAATGCTGCACAGTTCCAATTCTAACCAGGAGTACTGCAAAAGACAGTATGAAGGGAGACCCCATGGTAATATGCAGGACATTTGAACAGCACATTTTCTGCCTAATTTATCTGGGTAAGACTACCAGAAAATCGGGTCTACATTGATTCATAGTCACTGGACAATTTCTTGGCTAGAAAATTTGAAAGGAAAAATAGTTGTGACCAGGACATTTGGAGGGAAATTATGTGAATGGTTTTCTTGGCATGTGCAAAGATTATAGCTGTCTGTGTCCTGTGTCCAAAGGAGACAATGATCAGCATCAATTCTCCTCTTCCTCAAGCTGCTGAAGCCATTGTAAAATGGCTTCTGACTGTAATGACAGTGGTGGAAGATGTGCATGAGCCTAAAAGGGACCAGCCTTCATTATGCTTAGGGTGCCTACGACTGCTCCTCAGTGGAAGCTGTTCAAAGCAGAGATCAATGTTGAGAGCCAACCAGGGACCATCTCTGGAAGAGCATCTAGTCACATGCCAACAGACTGATTATATGACCCACCCTTACCCCTCATCATAGAGGAGCAATGGTTTGCCCTCACTGAAAACATTCCTACTGAATATATGTTAGCCTATGCTGCCCACGACCATCTGTGGCTTTAGAGAATGACTTGTTTACTGGCCTGTTACTTCTCCTTCTATTGCTTCTGATTCATTTCATCATCAAAGAAATGCATGGCTTGCCCTCATGGAATCCCAACTTGTTTTTTAATTCCCAAGCCCTAGAAGCTACTAGACAGATAAAATCACAGAATGATGTGCTGAAGACTCATTAAGAACTGGTCAGTACAGTATCAAGCAAAGGATGCTCTTATAAACATATCCCCTGTATGATATTTCTTTCCCCACAGCCTATAAGGGACCAATCTTCATTACGCTTAGGGTGCTTATGTGGGTTTGGGAGTCAAGTAATGACCAGTTGCCTTCCTATTATCAAAATTAGCCTCAATAATCATCAAAGAGTTTGTACTTCTGTCCCTGTACTTCCAGGCCCTACTAGTTGAGAAAGTCTGAGAGATGGTCATACCAACCTTTGTGTGCTAGTGACCCAACAAGCAAAGCAGTGAATTGCTTGCCTGGGATGATCAACACCAGACACCAGGAGAAAACTGGATCACTGCAGAGAGTCTCCATGACTGGTGTGGAACATTTTCTATTCAGTAAAGTCAGGCCTGAGAGCTGGCAAGGGCACAGATTATTTAAACTAGCAACATTGACCAGCTACTGTCAAGCAAGCTCTGAACTTTTACACATATGCCTGGATAACAAGGCTGATGTTCCCCTTCATATAATTAGCACAAGAGAACCCTGTGATTTTGAGAGAAACGTGAGGCTAATGCAAAACAAATAGATTGTTTACTGGATTCTACAAGAAAGTACTAATTTTCTGGTGTGATTCAAAAAGCTTTTTATTGCAAATAAAACATCGAGTATGTCATGGGGGAAAACATGGCTCACCGATTGGGAGTATTAACATCCCCAAATTGGTTGGTCAATTAAAATCAATTAAAAGTGTTTCATAAGAAAACAATATTTCCAAGTGTCTGAGTGACTGTTTCTTTTGGGCATCACCACATTTATCTCAAGAGTCTCCCACGAGCCTCTCCAGAGCCAAACCGAAATGGGTCCCTTTGGGCAGATAAAGAAAGCTTTCCCATTGCCAGGGAAATGCAACAAGGTCTGGAGAAGCTTGGGTAGGGGCTATCGTTACATTATCAGGAGTCGCAAGCATATAACTGATGTCCTTTCCAGCCATGGAGGTGTCCTTCTCTCCTCACTTCTTCCTCAACTACCCACAAGTTCGCCAATCACAAGATCCAATGTCAAACAAGTGGTCTGCTGTCGTCTGGAAACATGAGCTCTATCCAACACTTGGATCACAGGGACTGTCAAATAATTTGCTTCCTTCGCCCCAGGCTTACTGTATCTGAATGGTAGTTTCTGGAAAATCAAAATCATTATTTTAGTCAAATGCAAGACATTGTTTGAGGAGTCACTGGCAACTCATTTATATGTAAAAATGGCCCCTAAAGTAGACTCTCTTATCATCATGCTCTCTCTATTTCACAGAGGAGCTAGCAGCAACTTTACAAAACTAAGCGACCCATGCAATGCTGCATAACTACTTAATAACCACACTGAGACAGTAGAATCCAAAACCATACCAAGGTACCCCAAACCTGCAGTATCTTGCTGCCCTTAGTCCAAGCTTGGCACCTAAAGTCAGTGCCCTCTGTAATAGTGTAGATCATTATTAATCTGCATCTATAAGAAACCAGGCACCCAATAAGTTGCTGTATAGCTATATTCAATTTAGCTCCCACCACTCTACGATGAGGTACACACCATTACAATGCTTTCTTGCTCTCATTTTGCTAGAACAGGGACAGGGGGGTGAGGCATCATGAGATTACAGTCTTGCTCAAGGTAAAACACATCTTGGAGAGGAGCAGGGTGCTCTAGATTCAATTCCAATCCTACAGGTGATGTCTTCAACCTTTACCAAATTGCTCTATTCTGCTTACCCCCACAAGGACCTGGCAACTCTACTTAAAGTACAATACATCATGGATCAAAAAGATGCAGAATCTTTTTTTAAAAAAAGCTGGGGTGTTGCAGTCAATGATGACTACAAAGAGTGCATTTTGGGTAATTCTCTTAAAAGAAGGTGGATTGTGTTAGTTTATCCTTTTGAATACATCCTCATCAAGCTATTTACCTGTCAGTCTGTATCTGTGGGGACTGATTTTTATAACATCCGATAAATGAGCAATTAGAGAGTTTAACAGCCGCTTAAATGTGGGGAAGCTTGTAAACCTGAGTTCTCAGAGATGGTAAATGTCACATGCAATGTCATCAAAACTTACTTCCTCTCACCCTTCATTTCCACAGCTGTATGGAGACAGCTTTCTCTGAAGACACCTGGGAAAGGCAAGAGCCTGGGATATGGACCACCTGGATTCCACATCCAGCTATCCTGGGCTGACCTTGCTGAAATCAACACTTCTCCTAATTTATTCTGCTAAGACACAAGAAAGTCAGATTTATGTCATCTTTGAGAGCCTCTAACATTCTGTGGATGCATATAGCTACAACTTTGACAATAGGTAGCTTTATCCTTTGGATTCCTAGGCAGGATCCTTAAGCCAGGTTAAGTCTAACTCAATAAACTAGAAATGATGTCATCATCATTGCCTGATGCGGCTGGACTGTCTATGCAGGGACACCAGGAGTAATAGGATATACAGCTTTACAAGTAGAGGTTCATGGATGAGCTTTAGAAGGCTTAAAATATCACATGCAAGTGTGTACTGGTTTTCTGTGTCAAGTTGGCACAAGATAGAGTTATCACATAGAAAGGAGCCTCCCTTATAGACATGTCTCCATGAGATCCAGCTATAAGGCATTTTCTCAAGAGAGGAGGGCCCATGGTGGATGGTGACATCCCTGAGCTGGTAGTCCTGTGTTCTATAAGAAAGCAAGCTGAGCAAGCCAGTAAGTAACATCCCTCCATGGCCTCTGCATCAGCTCTTGCTTCCTGACCTGCTTGAATTCCAGTCCTGACTTCCTTTGGTGATGAACAGCCATGTAGAAGTGTAAGGTGAATAAACCCTTTCCTCCCCAACTTGCTTCTTGGTCATGATGTTTTGTGCAAGGATAGAAACCCCGACTAAGACAAAGGGGAATCCTTTTTTTAATGGATTTTATAAATTAAAAACTTCCAAATAAAGAAACTTCATACATGGAAATTTAACTAAATAAGGGAAAAATATTTAAGACAGTTTTTAATCCCATGATAAGCCTCAGTATTTGGTTGTTTTCTCATGATGGCAGTAAAACCCCTAACAAAAAAGCGATTTAAGGAGAAAGGTTTGTTTGGGCTCACAGTCCAGGGAATAGAGTAGGCCCAAGGGTAGGCCATAGCAGGGAAGACCTGGCAACAGGAGCAGCTCACAGCTTGACAACCAAGCATGTCTCCGGATGATGAGGAAGCACAGGCGGCTTCCTCCTTTTCCCTTTTTTATTAAAGTCTAAAACTTCAGCCCATGGGGTGGCACTGTCACATTTAAAGAGGTTCTTCTCTTTTCAGTTAAACCTTCTAGAAACACCCTCAATGATAGACCTAGATGTGTGTTCCCTGGGTATTTCCAGATCCAGAAAGGTTGCCAATAAAAATAAACCATCACACTCCCTATGTCTAGACCACTACGTATAAACCTCTCCCTATAAACCACGGATAGGATTTTCTTGTTCTAAGAGGTGATGGAGTGGGGTGTGAGCAGAGACATCTAAGTGCTCTTCCACTTGGCATCTCCTTGGCCTTTACATACTCCCCAAGACATAATCTCAGAAACCCAGATTTTTTTTTTTTTTTAGATGATCATTCAACATCTATTACTTGACTCTGTGGGTGGGAAGAGAGTCAGCAGCAGAGGAAAATCATATTGTAAGTAGAGAAAATGGGGAAGTCTGGCAAAGCAACAGAGAAATGGGAGAACTACAGACACAGCAGGAGAGCATGAAAGGCAACCCAGATCAAGACAGAGATGAAGTCACAGCCCAGGCTGCCATGCAAGGTGAGCCGGTAACATCCATCAGCTCTGATAAAAGTCTGTGGACCAGCAGTCCTAAGAGCCTGGCAAACCCATGGCTCCCACACGCTTCGAAGTCGCTTCGGGGGCGGGGTTTTGAACAAAGACTCCACCTGTACATCAAGCATACTGTTGAGGGATTCAACTCAGCAGTCCCAAAACACTGCAACCAGGAGCCATCTTGCCAAGGGACAATACTTAGGAACTAAACTGCTCTGGGAAGCAGAGAGTAGTAATGACAATTCAGGGTCCCCGTGAGCACCATGCCTTGCATTGGCTAGATGGATGCGGCAACACACAAAACAGTCATGCCTTCAGGGAGCCATTGATTTGAGTCAAGTGAGAATTTCGAGTGGGGGACCATGGACTATGATAGAGTGTGGAAAGCAGCGTGGTCGATGACGTTTCTTGAAATAGTTCTGAAACTGCCAAGATCTACAGCCACAAACACCCCACCTGCCCAAAGCAGAACTGGGAGACTTGGTTGTTCCATAGATCGCTAACATTGTGGCATCCGCAATGATGGGTGCATGAACTAGCTCCATGCCAAGGATCTTATCCACAGGAATTTTTGAGCCAGTTTTCTTACGATTTTCTTCTGTCTATTCTAATTTATTGTTTATGTTTTATCATCAGTTTCCCTTTCCCTCTTTTTTTTTTAATTGTGTGCATGTTGTTCATGTGGGCATACATGTGTGAATATGCAAGTACATTTGGGGGGATTATTCCGTGTGGTTTTAACTTTTTAATTTATTATTTTGGGGAATACAGAGATGGCTCAGCAGCTGAGAGTCCCTGCTAGTCTTGCAGAGCAGCCAAGTTCAGTTCCCAGCACCCACACAGTGACTCAGGGCCTTCTGTAACTCTAGTTCCAGGGGATCGATACCCTATACTGGCATCTGCAGACACCAGGCATATAGTGTACTTAAATACATGCAAAGAAAAACATTCATACACATAAAATAAACCTCTTTTAATGTGTTATTTGTGTCTGTGTTAATTACCTTTCACGGGTGCAATAAAACATCATGACCAAGAGCTACTTAGGGAAATAAAGGTTATTTTTTGGATTATGGCCCCAGAAGGAAAATCCACAATGGTGAGGGAGGTGTAGCAGCAGGTGGCAAGAGCAGAAAGCTGAGGAATCATGGGGGCTTTAACCTCAAACCCAGAGCAGGGAGAGTGAACAAGAAGTGAGGCAAAGCTATAAACCCCCAAAGCTCAGCCCAACAAGGCTTTATCTACTAAAGGGTCAGCAACCTCTGCAAACAGTAACACCAAATGGAGATCAAGTGATGGAGTGCCTGAGCCTGTGGGGGACAACTGTATTCAAAATACCACACCTCAAAAGCCTGACAACCTAAGTGTGATTCCTGGAAGCCACATAAAGGTAGAAGGAGAGAGCAGGCTCCAAAGTTGTCCTCTGATCTACATGTGCATGCCTACATGTACACATACACACAGCAAACACACATGTGCGTACAAACACACATCAAACACACATGTGCACGCGCACGCACACACACACATGCATTTTAGTATTTGAATGAGCCATGCCCATCCAAGCTCAGAAAGATAGTGTATGTTTTCCACCATACACACAATATACAAGTAGATGTATATACATAGGGAACCTGAGAGAGGAGGAAGAGATTTTAAGAGCAGGGCAAGGGGTCGGGGAGGGAGAGAGAAAGGGTGATATGTATGCAGTATGAAAACAAAAGGGAGGACTGTTCGAAAGGGAAACAAAGCCAACCAGATCGGGAGCACAGAACACTGGGAAGAAGCAGCAAGAAACTAGAATAATTTCTAATGGCATGATATTGGAACACAGTCAAAAGAGTGACTCTTGGTGAACAATTCCTTAGGGAACTCTGAGAGAGGCTCAGGAGACAAGGCAGAGGGTCTTTTATCCAGGTACAATTCCCTGATTGTTCTTGGACATGATTTCGTGCCTCCTGGGACAAACTCACTCAATTTATGAAATATGTTTGTTCTGATTGGATGTCCTAGCATAGCTATGGAATCCAGTCTGGCGAATGTACCCTGAATGTGAACTTGGCCCTCTGCCTTTTTTCCTGGAGAGTCTCTCACAGTCCTCAAGGCATTGTTCTCATATGTCATTCTTTTAACTGTATTCTGACGTCTCCCCTTCTATATTTTTTCAAGCAAGGGCATTGTTCACCATGGATCATTCTTTTGACTGTGTTCTGATAATATACATGTGTCATTATTTTAGATACTAGCTAAAAATTAATAAATTAGAGAGGGCCTTGTACCAAATACTTCCACGGAGCCTCATAGAGAATGTGGCCCTGCCACCACCTTGACCTAAGACCTCTGATCTATGTATCAATTCATTTCTTTTAGCTTATACAACATTAAAAGGAACATATTTTTATATAAGCCACCCAGTAGCCAAAGAATAGTCACACAAAGACATACCTTTCCTTAGTTTTCAAATCTCTACTGTCCATCTACCCCTTCAGGTCTGTTTTGTTCACAAATATACAATAGTGTGGAGGTTTGAGTGAAAATGACCCCCATAGGCTCACAATGAGTGGTGCTATTGAGAGATGTGACCTTGTTAGAGTAGGTGTGGCCTTGTTTGACAAGCTGTGTCACTGGGGTGGGCTTTGAAGTTTCAGAAGCTTAATCTAGGCCCAGTGGTTCATTCTTCCTTCCTGCTGCTTGCAGATCTTAGATGTAGAATTCTCAGCCCCTCTCCAGCACCATGTCTGCCTGCATGTCACCATGCTTCCTGCCTTGATGATAATGGACTAAACCGCAAACTTTAAGTAAGCCCCCACTTAAATGTTTTCCTTTAGAAGAGTTGTCATCGTCATGGTGTCTCTTCACAGCGATAGAAACCTTACCTAATACAAATCGTAAGAACCAAAGAATGCAGACGATATCTACAGACATATTTTCTTCATTGAGATTATTGTACTTAAATGTAAATATATCTGTGTTTCTAGTCATTTCCAAAGGAATGTTCAGAGTTGTAACAGTAAAGAAAACAGAACACTGAGCCAACAAAGCAATTCCCAGTTTCAGCGTTTATAAATGCATGGCTAATCCTACTTAATTCTATGCCCATTTCCCCATAGTGTAGATTATCATGGAGAAAAACAAATCGTTCTACCGTTTCATCTGCCTCTACTTCTAAAAGTTGAAAGCACACTTAAGTTAGCCACAGTAGGAAGAACAGGCTGAGTGAGCACCCCTAATCCAAAACCTCAGAACTCTGGCATGCTCTATAGCCCAAAATGTTTCCAAAACCAATGTGACACCACAAGTAGAAATTTATACACCATAAAACTTTATTTTGGTGCACAAAATGTCAAAATACTGAATGAAATTACCATGAAGCTATGTGCAGAAGGTGTAGACAGAGTGAGTCAGTTTGGGGTTTAGGCACAGTTCGCACCCGAGATGCATACATAAGAACACACCCATTGGGCAGTGGTGGCACACGCCTCTAATCCCAGCACTTGGGAGGCAGAAGCAGGCGGATTTCTGAGTCCAAGGCCAGCCTGGTCTACAGAGTGAGTTCCAAGACAGCCAGGGCTACACAGAGAAACCCTGTCTCGAAAAAAAAAAAAAAAGAACACACATACATATACACGCGCATATGCAAGCACACACATACACACATATATACAAATAATATATATGTGTGTGTAAGTAAATATTCCAAAATTTTAAAAACATAATTCTAGAACTCTTCTAATGCCAATCATTCTGAGTAGGGAATATTCAACCTATTTATGAGAGCTAAACATCAATAATCTTGTGCATTCTTCAGTCAGTTCTCCTTAGCTGATTTATCATTTTCATAGACTCTTCAGATCAGAGTCTAAACACTTCATAATTGCAGCTGATTGACATGTGTCCCTCATCTTTTAACTTTCCAAATTATAAATCCTCATCCCTCTATGTATCTGTTTTTCATTATCTTCTATTTTCTCTTCTCTTTTTCTCCTTTCTGTCATTGTCTTCATTGAAGAAACTGCTTTATTTGTCTCATATAGCCTGGATGTTGGAAATTGCCTCACAGTATCATTTAGCATAATCCTTGATCCCTGACAGTTGATATTAGGAACTAGAATTCTGATCATATTTAGGTTTAATTTTCCTGCAAGAATATTTCAAGTCCTGCTGTGAGCTCCCATCAGAGGTATGGAGCATCAAGCTGTCTCCCTCTGGAGCTCTTAGCAGTCGCAGATGATTAAGGCCTAGATTCATCTTTTCATTAGAAGCTGCTACAGGGTGATATCTTAATTCTGTACTCCTTCCTTTATTAACTGGAATCGTTCCATTTTTTTTAATTCCCCTTAGCAGATTATTCATTATCCTAAGGCACAGTGTACATGAGAAAGTCTACATAAACTGCCCGTTTCCTTTATTTACCAGGTTTGGAAATAATGAGTTTCTATGTATCCTGTAAATAACGGTGGTTGGCATTTTTGTTTACCTGAAGTTATCAGCATGAATTCATGGCTTCTAAAATGTGAATAAAAAGTTAACAGAGCACATTCTCTTTGTGGAAAAAAAAATGACCTTGGGTTAACTATCCAGCTCCGTTCCCCTGGAAACTAATAAAGGTGGGCAGTCAGCAATGTTACCTGGCAACATTGCTCATGATGAAAATGACCTCAAATAATACGCTACACTTGGTCTGGGAGGACAGTGAATAAACTAGATAGCTAGTGGGCATCCATAGAGAGCTGTGAATATAGGCCCTGTTCTGTACTAGGACCACTGGAAGCTGTTCCCACAGGACAGAAGGATGGTGCTGGGTCTGATGGGCAGTGAGGCTCTAAGCCAGGTTTTCTTCATCCCGTTTTCTTCATGCAGGTTCCACAGGATCAGAGTGAGATGTAGACTTGCACAAAGGGACTTGCTGGGGACTAGACTTGGGGACTATATTGGTTACTTCTGGTGCTGTAATAAAATACCATGACCAGAAGCAACTTGTGAAAGAAAACTTTACTTGGGTTTATAATTGAGAAAATTGGGGGAGAGAGGAGGGAGGGGAGAGAGAGAGAGAGAGAGAGAGAGCATCCATAGTAACTAGTAGCAGTGGTGGGGGGGGGGGCATGTAAACTGCTGAGAGGAGCTGAAAGCTCAAAGACCACACCTTCAGCTGTAAACACAAAGCAGAGAGAGTGAACGAGATATCGGGCAAAATTATAAGCCCGTAAGACCCGCCCCCCAGTGATGTACTTCCTTCAGAAAGCCTACTTCCTATAGGTTCCTCCTCACACAGTGTGATCAACAAGGAGCCAAGTGTTCACATACCTGAGCTCTGGTGGAGGGGAGGGGGAGGGGGAGGGGGAGGGCGGAGGCATTTCTCATTCAAACCATCCTAGGAACTGATACAAGCAGGACAGAGCAGGAATAGAGGACCAACTGTAATATAATCGAAGACGTAAACGTTAGCCAACCCAAGAGGACCTCCCTGGCAGCTGGGAAATCCCTTTAAGGTTGTCCCATGTTTATTAGGGATGGTATGTAATTAGGGGCATAATTCTAGATGAGATTCCTCCTCCTCACTGCAAGCAATTTCTCTAAATATTCAGCTGAGCTGTGAGAAGCTGGCACTCCAGGCCATGGGAGGAACTAAGTCCTCCAGTGTCCTCCTCAGTCCCTGGGCATACCTCAGCAATCACTCTGCCTACTCATTTGGTCCCATTCCTTCCCTTCTGAGCTGTCACTTGCGCCCCTGCCATGTTAGCTTGCTGTCCCTCCTGTTATGTGCCTTCTACCAAAATGACATTAAGTTCTGAGGGGATCTTTTAAGTGTTATAAGATGTTAGTCTGTGTTCATTTATATACTTTGCCAGATCTGAAGTCATCCATTCCTCCATAAAATTTTAGCCCAGCTTCCACTTAGTGATATACAGGGACCACAGTCTGGAGAACAAACATGTTGGGTAAGTCATGGTCTTCGGGCCTTTTCTGTGGCCAGAGTCAATAATATTTTGTTAAGAGAAAGTTCATGACTAAGCAAGGGCTCTGAAGATAACAGGGCACAACTGTAGCCAGCTTACAAATTTTTATTTTCAAAAAATATGTTTTTTTATATTTTTTTGAAATAAAATTACAAAAAAAATTTATTTTGAATAAAAAATTTTTATTTTCAAAAAAATAGCATGGGTCGTTATTGATATTCCCAATACAATTTAGTATAGCTAGTGTGCTGGCTGGCTTTGTTTGTCAACTTGACACAGCTGGAGTGATCACAAACAAAGAAGGAGGACATGCCTCCATGAGATCCAGCTGTAAGACATTTTCTCAATTAGTCATCAAGGAGGGAGGGCCCAGTCCACTGAGGGTGGTGCCATCTCTGGGCTGGTAGTCTTGGAGGAGGCAACAGGGGTTTGTTCTTGTTTTCGTTTGTCTGATTGTTTGTTTTTTGGAGGGGAAACTGGGAAAGGAAAAATCATATGACATGTAAATAAAGAAAATATCTAATTTAAAAAGAGAGAGAGAGAAAAAGAGAGAGCAAGGTGAGCAAGCCAGGGGAAGCAAGCCAGTAAGCAGCATTCCTCCATGGCTTCTACATCAGCTCCTGCCTCCAGGTTCCTGCCCTGTGTGAGTTCCTGTCCTGACTTCCTTTGGTGATGAACATTAATGTGGAAATGTAAGCTAAATAAACCCTTTCCTCCCCAACTTGCTTCTTGGCCGTGTTTTGTGCAGGAATATAAACCCTGACTAAGACAGCTAGGTTTTCTTGACTTCATCCATCACCTGTTTGTGTGTCCTTTCTTTATTAATAGTAGCATAAGTTCTCATTTACACTAATGTTCAACATATATCCAATTATTTTTGGTTTGTGTTGGTTGCATGTTAAGGGATAAAATTCACAGAGTGACTAGTCAAATGACTGTGCCAATGTAGTATTCCTTTTGATTTGAAATAACTCCTCCCATACAGAACTCAACTTGTAGTTAAATTTATTCGTTTCAGTGTGTTCGCTGTAGTTTACTGTGACTTATAATTATGTAAAAATATATTTAAATAGCTTTAAAATCATTTTTATAAACTAAGATACATGGTCCCTTCCATTTTGCCCCTGCAGTCTCATAAATGTAACTTAGTTTATCTTTACATATCCTACAAAATATAAATCAAAGAGTCAAGGCGTTTCCTGAAATGAGTGGTGGAGTATTATATACCATCTCTACTTTGCTCTTTTCACTGAATACTACATATCAGGATTCAGCGTGGACCAGTAGACCAGGCTCTCACTTACTCTTCTAGCAGTTCTGTCAGACATTGTGTGCGCTTGGTTTTGCTTGATCCTTGATCCATCTCTGTCCACAGTGATTCATGTTTTCTTTTGGTTTTGTGCTGTTACTGGTAGTATTAAGATGGGAAACTGGATATTTAAATGCAAATGATTGAAGCTTGGCTTCTGCCTCACCTTATAAAAAGGAATTATGCTCAATAGGATCAGATACATAAACACAAGGCACAGAACTAAAAGAAAGCTTGGGGGAAATGCTTCAAGATAGGAGGTAAGGCAATCTTTGTATAGGTTTTGTTTTGCCTAAGGCCTCCAAAGCATGAGAAACTAATGCAAAAATATGCAAAGAGGATTAAATCAAACTGCAAAGATTCCACACAACAAGGGAAATGATCAAGATTGTAAAGAAAATCTACAAGTTCGTAAATTTTTTTGCAAAGCATTCAGATAACAAAAGATTAATACCCGGGATATATAAGGAAGGCAAGCAACTCAGTAGCAAAGACAGATAATCCAATTTAAAACGGACAAAGGAGACACATAGTAAGAGAAGAAATTCAAAAATATTCATTATCATTAGCTGTCGGGCAAACATAAATTTAAAAAGCCATTATGAGCTGTTTCTCACCTCAATTAAAATGACTATTACCTAAGAGAAAAAGCTAACAAATTGGTAGGAAGTATATGGAGAGAAGAAAATTTATCAACAATTGATAGGAGAGTTATTAGATGAGTAACATGGAAGCTCTTAAAAAAATAAATAAATAAAAATAAATCCATCACACAACTCGTGATTTTTCTTCTAGATCAGTGGTTCTCAATCTTCCTAACTTTTAACACAGTTCCTCATGCTGTGATGACCTCCCCAACCATAAAAATTTTTTTGCTACTTCATAACTGTAGTTTTGCTACTGTTATGAATCATAATGTAAATATCTGATATGCAGGATATTTGATATACAACCCTCCCAAAGGGATCGTGATCCACAGGTTCAGAACCACTGTACTAGGTGTGTACTGAAATATAAAGTCAAAGAAAGCATTGCTGTGTTTATTTTTAAACAATTCATGAGCCAGGTGGTGAACGCCTTTAATCCCAGCACTTGGGAGGCAGAGGCAGATGGATTTCTGAGTTCAAGGCCAGCCTGGTCTGCTATATAGAGAAACCCTGCCTTGAACAGCCCCCCACAAAAAAACAATTCAGAAAGCTAAGATATAAATCAACCTAGATGTCCATCAATAAGATATATAAATGTGACATATATATGTATATATACATGTATATACATACATATATATGCTCATTAAAAGAATTTTATTCTATCATTTGCAGCATAATTAATGGAACAGAATAATATTTATGTCAAGTGAAATAGTCTAGCGTGGAAAGACCAATTCTTCACAGTCTCCCTCAAATATGAATGATAAAAAAGTCAGTCTGAATGTGGGACCATGATTACTAGAAGACTGGAAGGAGAGAAGGTGGAGGGAAGGTGAATAATGCGTTAATATGGAGGAGGAGAAGCTGGGCGGTGGTGGTGCACACCTTTAATCCCAGCACTTGGGAAACAGAGGCAGGTGGATTTCTGAGTTCGAGGACAGCCTGATCTACAGAGTGAGTTCCAGGACAGCCAGGGCTATACAGAGAAACCCTGTCTCAAAACACCAATAAGTAAATAAATAAATAAATAAATAAATAAATAAATAAATAAATAAATAAATGGAAGAGGAGGCTGGGAAGATGGCTCAGTGACTGAACCACCAAACAAAGGGCATACACAGGATGGACCTAGCACCCCTCCCCCCTCCGCACACATGTAGCAGATGTACAGTTTTGTCTTCATACAGATCCCCCAACAACTGGAGTAGAGGCTGTCCCTAAACCTATTGTCTGCTGTGGATCCTGTTCCACAGCTGGGCTGCCTTGACTAGCCTCAGTGGGAGAGAATGTACCTAGCCCTGCAGAGACTTGATGTATTGGGGGTGGGGGATACCCAAGGGGTACCCAGAAAAGATGGGAGGAGAAACTGTGTGAGGGGGGACCTGAAGAAGGGAGGCAGCAATCCAGCAATGGGATGTAAAGTGAATAAATAAATAAATAAATAAATAAATAAATAAATAGGAAAAACAAAAACAAAAAGAGAAAAAGCCCATATTCTTACAAAGGACTTGGGTTCAATTCCCACATGGTGGCTCACAATCATCCATAATTCCAGTTCCAAGAGATCTGACATCCTTTGTAGGCACCAGGCACACCCCTGGTGTTTCCTAACACTGTGCTGGCTTTCAGACTGATCTACTAAGGAGTCAACTATCAATCAGGGGGGGATGGTACATGTTTGTAGTCCCTCCCACTGGAAAGCTGAGGCTAGAGGTCATGAGTTCTATGTTAGCCTGGGCTACCTAGCAAGACTTAAAAAGTAACTATATATAAATACCCACAGTGTTTGGTATTTTTAACATGAATACTCATATTATGCCAAATGCTGCTTCTGCACACATATGGGTGACTCAACTGGTGGTGAGAGAGAAGATCCTATTAGACAAAATGACAACAGGTAAGTTGTATAATTTCTTGAATGTGTTTCTGCAATCTGCTTAATACTTTATCGAAAGCTTCCATTTGTGCTGCATTACATTTGATAGGCTCTGGTTTGCCTTCTCTCAACTGCATTTTTTATCAGTTTAGGTTTAATGAATTCATTTTGGTCACAAAAAAATAATTAGGGAGCTCCCCTTCATTTGATAGTCTCTATAATTGATCAGATACATGGGACTCTCTAATCTTTTACTCGTCCTTAAAAAGTTTCATAATATATCAACACAATGGATTTTGATCATATCCACCCCTACTACCTCCCTCCAGCTGCCACCAGGACTCCCCCTGAGTTCTCCCTTTCATCTACATAGCCCCTTATTGTTTTTAATTAATAACCAATTAAGTCCAACTGGTGTGCTTGTAGGACCATCCACTAGGGCATGGGTACATGTCATACCCCATGGAAATGTGACCCTTCATTATTAGGCAGCCAACAACTGTCACCACTCCTCAGCTAGACCAGTCCCCCCACAATGCTAGAATTTGTACTGGTTTGATCTGTGCGGGTAAACACAACTCTTGTTCATTGTTGTGTACAATGGCCTTCTCATGCCAGAGATAGCATAGCTTTCTCCTTCATCATCCTGCTCTTCCCAGCCGCATGTCTACTCTTCTTCAATGTTCCTGAGCCTTGAGTTAGGGGAAGTTGACATGGATGACCCATTTGTGGCTGACTACTCAGAGTCACATATTCTTAACATTTTGGCCAGTTATGAATCTCTGCAAAAGGATTAGCCTCTGCAAGAAGAAGCTTCTCTGGCTACAGCTAGGAGCAATCTCTAACGTCCATATACGCACAGACAGACAAGCACATTTCCATATACCTGCATGTGTATAGGCACATGTATACATACATGCACATATACATAATGAAATCTCATATTTGGTATAACATTAGCCCTGGAAACATGCTAAGTTAAACAAGACCCAAAAAAGAGTATTATTCCATTTATAAAATAAATAAATGCATAAATCAGAAGTAGTGTTCAATGAGGGCTGGGGGAATAAGAGGAGGAAATGGCTTCTAATGGATATCTGTTGGAGGTGACAGATGTTTTGGGATTAGATAATGGTAATACTTGCTTAATTTAATGAATTCACCAAAACGCCTTGACCGGATCACTCTAATGGTAAGTGAACTACACCTTGCTAATGTTTTTAAGAACAGAAAGGAAAGGATGCCTTATACAGACCAATGTTGAAACGGCCTATGAATGGAACTCAGACCTTTGTGTTCGCAAGGGTAGGGAGACTTATTGATAAAACCGAGTTTGGGCAAACACAAGAGGAGGTGTCATGCACCTATTCCTGGTGTTGGTGTGATCTGGAGTATGCTTTCCAGTGATAATTTAGTAATGTCTACCAAAACTAAAGTGCACACCCTAGGATTCAGGATTTTCAATTGTAGAGATCTAAACTCCATGCGTGACTGGCCCAGTTAGCACTCCGTGAATGTTCTTTCCTATTACAAGGACAATAATCATGGGAAGAGGTAATAAATTATTTACTAAACTCCTGCAGCCAAATTCAGCTCTCACTTCTGCTGTTTTTTGGAGATATAATGAGACAGTGTTCCTGTTCAAGGATGGCATGGCCATGAAACCTCTGCTCCTTTAATCTCTGCAAGCTGCACAAAGAGGAAAGCAAGGCTCCCTCTGATAGATAGGGCTCCATTTCTATGGCTCCTGGGTGCACACTGGCAAAGTAGCTAATGATTCTGCTCCTCTTGATAAATGAATACGGGAGATGGGGTAGGCTAGAACAAGGGTACAGAGAAGGAAGCAAAGCCTGAGTCCTAAACCTGTGGGTGATTTAAGCATAAAGCCTCATGATCATAAACTCTGAAGGGGCATGAGTGAACCGGTGTCTCTGTCCCGTCAGTCCCTTTTCGAATTAGTGATATCTCTTCAACTGTAATGGTGCCATTATCTGTAAACATTGTGTTTTGCTCGTCAGAGTTCGGCTGACAGAAGAGGAACATGATGTCAACCTGTGTTTCTAATTAGTCATACCCCATTCTTTCAGTCAATAAAGACCAAAAAACACCCCTGAAGTCAGCTTACCCAAATAATAGCAGGAATAGCACCAACCAAGGAAAAATAGCATCTAAAATCCATGTGAGCGCTTGAAACGCGGCAAGTGGCAGCCAAGAGCTCCTGTGGCATCAGGCTCATGAAAAACACCCAGTGTGTATTCACATCCCGGCTACCACCCCTGGGTGCCCCGCTCTTACCTAACTACTGAGCAGGTTAAGACATGGTGAGAGTCAGGGATTATGACATAAGCAGTGTCCACAGGCTGAAAAGGGTAATGCCAGCTCAGAAGGAGGAACATCACCTGTGAAGGCCTCATAAACTGGCCAG
Organism: Mastomys coucha; assembly: GCF_008632895.1. Taxonomy (NCBI): domain Eukaryota; kingdom Metazoa; phylum Chordata; class Mammalia; order Rodentia; family Muridae; genus Mastomys; species Mastomys coucha. The sequence continues at coordinate 90,929,924 of NW_022196906.1, read as the reverse complement.
CTTCCTGCCACAACTCCCAAACTGCCAGCCTCACAAGAGTGGGCAAGGGTCCCTTTTTGGAGAGAAGTGACCTTGGGAATCTGGTAGAGGACGTTGTCAAAACTCTAGAGGCCTTGCACCAAGGATCTGAGAGCCATGGAGACTGCTATGTGTGTCTGTTCTCCCTGCTGCACCTGGCAGAGATGCTGCCCCCGGCTATTCTCCTGTCTCTGCTGCAAGTTCATCTTCACCTCCGAGCGGAACTGTACCTGCTTCCCCTGCCCCTACAAGGATGAGCGGAACTGCCAGTTCTGCCACTGCACCTGTGCGGAGAACCCCAACTGCCACTGGTGCTGCTGCTCCTGGGCCAATGACCCCAACTGTAAGTACTGCTGCACGGCCAGCACCAACCTGAAGTGCTACTACTACGAGAGCCGATGCTGCCGCAATATCACCGTCACATTCAGAAAGGGTCGCCTTCGAAGCATCCGCACCTCGTAAGTACCGTGTGAGTGATGGCCATCTGTTGTGTGGCTACGTAGGCTCGAAATAACTGGGGAACGTGTGCCAGCTGTGGGTACTCCAGAACAGGGCAGTGCTTCCTAGAGTGCACTCTACATGGAAAAAAAAACCCAACAGTGTTAATTTTGTAACTCTTAAAAAGCCAAGCTCCGTTACCTATGTGAATGCATGCTGTATGTACCTTTTGACCCCAAGAGCTCTCACCTTGCAAACAAGTGATGGCCGACAAAAAACTTTGTCAGCCACTGTTCATGTATCTATTCCTCTCCTCACCCTGTGCCCACTGGACCCAGGAAAATATTTAGCTGGGAGATACTAAAGGAGGACCAGGCAGCTAGAAAGTTGGTAGAGTCATGACTTGGATCCAGAGCTAGACCAATGGTCCTAAATTTAAAAAAAAAAAAAAAAAAAAAAAAAAAAAAAAAAAAAAAAAAAAAAAAAAAAAAAAAAAAAAAAAAGTCATTACAAAATGGAGACCATGATATGGTATGTGCTTCATAGACTGTTAGATGATCTGAAAAATATAAGCTGTTCTTCATTCCCTTCCTGGGAACTGCAGCATTTACCTGATGAGTACAAACCTCTCAAAGCCGCTTTTGACCTTAGCAACCTGCAGAAGTACCCTGAGCTGACCGGCACCCTTTCATTCCCTTCCAAAGTCATGACTGTTAGGTTCTCAGTCACACCATAAAGTGGATACCCCCCGGGCTAGCAAGCTGCTCTTTTTTTATGTCACATGTCAGGGACATCAGGAGCCAGAAGAGATTTCAGATGGGAGGGAAGATCACAGCCAGTGCTAGAGTCATAGACATCAGTGGCTCCCAAATTCAGAAGTGCACTGAAATCCCCTGAGGACCTTTAAAAATAAATGTTCCCATGTATTCTCATCAACACTGTGTTTTTCATTGATCTTGGGGTACAACGTGGGCTTCAGAACTGTAAGAACTCTATCCCCATGTGGTGATTCTAACAGGGAGAACTGGAGTTGTCAACGTGGGACCTGGAGACTTGGAAGGCAGATGTGAGAACAGAGCAGAACTTATCAGGGAGTGGGGCTGTGCAGGGGAGCAGAGGCAGGGCACCAGGGCAGGAAGGCAAGACTGTGGGACTTGGTGGTTGCTTTGGCATGGAAATCTACAGACAGCAGACGCCCTGTTTAAACTTCAGTTGGCTCTAACACACTGGTGCTTGCTTTCCGACCCCCTTCTCCTGGTCTCCAAACCCCTTCCCTCCCAAGCCTGCTCAGCAGCCTCACTGCTTCCTCACTCTGGTCTAACCTAGCCTTCCCTCAACTCTGGTCTAACCTAGCCTTCCTGGCTTCATTCTTTTCCTTAGCCCCTTTCTCATAACTACTCCAGTTCCCTGGGCCATTAGCCGAGTTCTCTTAGCCCTGCCCATTCTCCACACAGTATCTCCTTTTCCCCCTCATTCCTTCTTTCTGACCTCTTACGCTCCCTCCATATACTGATTCCAAGTCTTACCTTTTTTATCAGAGAAGCCCATCCAGCTACTACATGTACTATTGGCTTGTGGCTCCAGGTGATGCTTCGGGGACTAAGCAAGAGGCTGGGACCCAGAAAAGAAATAGGGCTGAAAACAGTGAGGCTGTAAGCCTAGATCTCAGCATCCAAGTCCTCAGGGATAAGCCAGCTCTAAGGATGCCTAGGGTTATACAGAGACACTGTATCTCAGGGCCACCCTAGGGCAACATGCTTGGGAAGCACCTTTGAGTCTCAAAGCTCTGAAGCATGGGTTCTTAGGCCAAGAAGGAGACAAAGAGAAAGAGGAAATCAGGAAGGGAAGGGCAGAAGAGAACACTACCCAATGTCAAGTCCAGTACCTTACTATGAGCAGAGAGACATAGGAATACACACAGATTGTGCATCAGCTTGCATCTCCATTCCCACAGCCGAGCCAATTATTTCCTAAACTGCTTTTACTCTGACTGCCATCTCTTATAACATGCACTTGAATTACACAAGCATAGTCTCATCATTTGTAGTTCTTGCAATTGAATCCATGAAGGCGACCTCAGCCAGTAAACAAATAGAGACCCTTAACTTACAACAGTATAAGCATTTCACGGGCTTGACTACTGTTCTCTTCTCTTGTGGCTTCCCCCTCTACTAGCCGGTAGGTGGCGCGAGAGAGTGATTACAGGGAGCATATTTACACTGCTGATGGATCGTTTCATTTACATTTTGTAAACCCTCCTGAAGGAAGTGCTGCAATCTTTGATTTACAGCTGGAGAAACTGAGCCCAAAAGAGATTAAGACCTTCTAAACGGCAACTCTAAATGTGCCATGCCCTGTCACATAGAAATTGCCCAGAGGCAGACCCTTGTGTACTGCTGCTGATCTGAAAGTCAGCTCGTGGGTTCTAGGTTCAGCACAGAAACTGTCTCTTGCTGTCTTAGAAAGGCCATTTACTACCTTTCATCCTCTGGCCCATCCCTCACAGTCACTGCCTTCCAGGCACAGTCACCAGAAGCATGCCTGGAATTGGGCAAGATTGGATTTATTGACTCATTTGCAACAAGGGGGAACATGTCCCACTCCATGCCAGTGTGAAGTACCCTCATTAAAGGACTGGGGCTTCCTTTAATGAGAATAGAGTCAATCTGTTGGTTCTCTTACTCCTGTCTAGAAAGCACCTAGAACACATGGAACCTGAATCTACTACCAGAAAGAAAAAGGACAGGCACAATCACTCACATTCCCCAGGAAAGGGATGGGAGGCCATTTTCATGGTCTGGACAATATTCTTGTCCAAGTTCCTGCATCCTGAAACGGTATTACTTCTGCTCTGATACATCACAGCCACTTCGTTCCTGTCTGATACTCTATGGTGTTACTGATATGTATGAGAACATCCAGGCCCAGCTGACTATGCCATACTCCTCTGTCCTCCCCCCCTCTCTCCCCCTCTTCCCCTCTCTCCCTTCTGTCTCCCC
>NW_022196906.1:90921891-90926095 GCF_008632895.1 Mastomys coucha | reverse complement strand
GTGTGTGTGTGTGTTCCTGAAGCCTGGGCTTGGTTTTTCTTTCAGTTCTAAGACCGCCCTCCGAGTGGGGAGCAGCGACACCCAGCTGGATGAGCCCAAGACCATGCCCAGCAGCAGCCACCTGGTGAGCCACCTCACCTGCCCCATGTGCAACCGGCTGCGCCTGCACTCCTTCATGCTGCCCTGCAACCACAGCCTGTGCGAGAAGTGCCTGAGGCAGCTGCAAAAACACGCCGAGGTCACTGAGAATTTCTTCATCCTCATCTGCCCCATGTGCAACCGCTCGCACTGCATGCCCTACAGCCACCAGATGCACCTGCCAGAAAACTACCTCCGTGGGCGCCTCACCAAACGCTACATGCAGCAGCACGGCTACCTTAAGTGGCGCTTCGACCGCTCCTCAGGGCCCATCCTCTGCCAGGTGTGCCGCACCCGGCGCATTGCCTACAAGCGATGTGTCACCTGTCGCCTCAACCTGTGCAACGACTGTCTCAAGGCCTTCCACTCCGACGTGGCCATGCAGGACCACATCTTCGTGGACACCAGCGCCGAGGACCAGGACGAGAAGATTTGCATCCACCATCCATCCAGCCGCATCAACGAGTACTGCCGCAACGATAATCAACTGCTCTGTACCTTCTGCAAGATCGCTTTCCACAATGGCCATGACACGGTCAGCCTCATAGATGCCTGCTCCGAGAGGTCTGCTGCCCTCTTCAGCGCCATCGCCAAGTTCAAAGCAGGTCCTGATCGGTTTCCCTTTCCCGCTCCCCTTCAGAGTAACTCCTAGCTGCAGGAAAAGACCAGAAGATGGTGTAGGGTACCTGCTGCGGGGCGGAGGGGTTGCTTGCTCAACTTGGTGGAGAAATCTAGACCATGGAAGAGCCTGAAATGGCAGGCAAGCTATTGTTATGGATATCCATGGCAGCTATCACCGGCCAGTTAGTGTCTCTGTGACTCAGTATTTTCATCTATAAAATGGGAAGGATACTGGTAGCTTCCTCATTGGGTTGTTGTGAGGATTAGATGGGTTATCTTATGAAACATTCTCTCACCTCTGGAAAAAAAAACTGGAGTAGAATAAGCACATAAAGATCCTGTAATTTTTGTTACAATTTTACTGAACTTTGGCTCCATTTTCCAAAAGGAAAAAATAAGTTTTCTCCAGTCACATCCTGAAGTTCTATTTTTGTGTGGGGTTTTGTTCATTATTGTTATTGTTGTTGTCTTTGTTGTTGTTTTTCTGAACATGACAGTTATTTTTAACTCCACCTCCCTGTTTCCAGGGGGAAGAATTAATCTAACACTGTCTAACATTGTCTAAGTTATAAGCAGATATTATTAGCAGTAACATTCTGACCAGCTGCTTTTTTCCCTTCTGTCGTGGTTGTTCATATTGGCTGTATAATATAATTTATATAAAACCAACCCTGCTTTTTATATTGGAGCAAAGTACAATAATATTTTGTAAAGTTTCATAAAAAGGTTCATAATATCAAAATGTGTCTTTACCAGGTCAGACATGTCTCTGTCTCCAGGTAGACCTAGAAATCCATTTAGGGAATGGCTCCTACAGAGGACCACTTCATATAGGTCTTTGTCTTAAAGTTTCTATTGCTGTGATAAAACACCATGACTAAAAGAACACTTGGGGAGGAAAAGGTTTATTTTGTACTTCCACATCATAGTCTAGCATTAAAGGAAATCATAACAAGAATGTAAGACAAGAATCTGCACAAACTGACAGAAGCCATGGAGGAACGCTGCTCATGGCTTGCTCATTCATGGCTAGCTCAGCCTGCTATTTTATAGCATCCAGAACCACCTGTCCAAAGCCAGCACCTTCACAGAGAGCTAGGGACTTCCCACATCAATCATCAATCAAGAAAATGCCTTCAGGATTTGCAGCCTCTTAGGACGAACAACAATATGAACTAACTAGTACCCTCAGAGCTCCCAGGGACTCAACCACCAACCAAGGACTATCCATGGTGGGACTGATGGTTCTGGCAGCATGTGTATAGTAGAGGATTGCAAAGTCGGTCATCAATGGGAGGAGAGGCCCTTGGCCTTGTGAAGGTTCTGTGCCCCAGTGTAGGGGAATGCCAGGGCCAATAAGTGGGAGAAGGTGGGGTGGCAAGCATGGAGAGGGGGGAGGCAACATGGGTTTGTTCTTGTTGTTTTTGTTTGTTTGTTTGTTTGTTTGTTTGTTTTTGGAGGGGAAACTGGGAAAGGAGAAATCATATGACATGTAAATAAAGAAAATATCTAATTAAAAAAAGAAAGAAAGAAAGAAAGAAAAAAGAAAATGCCTTCAGACCTGCCTACCAGCCAATCCTATGGAGTCATTTCTCTACTAGGATTCTTTCTCTAAAGATGACCCTAGCCAGAATATTTTCGGAACTTACCATGCTGGTCTCAATAAGCGTACAATGCAGATGAGATGTATGTTTCTCCCCTCCGTGCATGAGACAACTGTGCTCAAATAAAGTAGTCAACAAAAGGCAGCTAGCCGGTCACACACCCAAACTCTCCAATACCAGTGCTAAACAGTGACAAGACTCTCCTCTAAATATAAAAAGCTGGGCTGGGTGGGACAGTGGAATTATTACTACTTATAGTCCATGTCTATAAGGAGTGTTCTACCACCCATGGCTGAAGAACACTAGATCAAGCTTGGTTGGTAAAGCAACATTTAGTAGACATGAAAAATTTGTTTCTCTGCTATAAGAGAGACATATAGTCCAGGGAAATGTTACATATGCCAGGGGCATGTGGAGGAAGAATAGAGGGGAATTTATTTCAAAAGCCTGTTGTAGCCTGTGTCAGCCCAGCTCCAGGTGTCTCTCCCTCCCCCTCCCCCTCTCTCCATTCATTTCCTGAGTCCACAGAGATTTGCTCCAGCTTGATATGGCATTGATATCTGTGGAGATGAAAATATTCACGGTAACCAACTTGGTTGTTTTTTCAGTCCGATACGAAATTGATAATGACCTGATGGAATTCAACATTCTAAAGAGCAGCTTTAAAGCCGACAAGGAAGCAAAGAGGAAGGAGATTCGGAACGGGTTCCTCAAACTGCGAGCCATCCTTCAAGAGAAAGAGAAGATAATCATGGAACAGATAGAGAATCTGGAAGTGTCCAGGCAGAAAGAAATTGAGAAATATGTGTACATTACAACCATGAAAGTGAACGAGATGGATGGCCTGATCGCTTACTCCAAGGAAGCCCTGAAGGAGACAGGCCAGGTGGCCTTCCTGCAGTCTGCCAAGATCCTGGTGGACCAGATTGAGGAGGGCATCCAAAATACCTTCAGGCCTGACCCTCAGCTGCGGCTTCACTCCCTACAATGCATCCCCTTGGATTTTTCTGAACTCTCCAATGCCATCCACGATCTCTTTCCCACAGGACCCAAAAAAACTTGCTCCTCGGGGGACTCCCTCCCTTCCCAGTATCCTGTCCACTCAGAGATGATGATTGCCAGGAAGGTGACGTTCAGCACCCACAGCTTCGGCAACCAGCAGATATACCAGCGGAGCTCTTCTTTGATGTCCTTCAATGCTGCCAATGACAAGGGCAAGATGAGTCTGGAGAACTACGGGAGAGCCCAGTCTGCAGCCGCCTCCAAAACGACTGATGGCCTTTATACCTACTGGAGTGCCCCAGGGGAAACCCAGCCCCCGCAGAGCAGCAACAGCTTCCACAACTGGTATTCCTTCAACGACACCTCTGTGAGGACCCCAGGCCCCATTGTCATCTACCAGACACTGGTGTACCCAAGAGCCGCCAAGGTAAGACCAAGGGAAGGGTGTGGGACACAGAATAAAAGAGAGAGGTCAGAGAAGGTTGTTGTCTATACCTCTTTGGCCTCTAGAATGTGGTCACTCGAATCTACTCCTCTAAACTCTTTGCAGCTGGCCTAGTCAGTAGAGTAAGGTCCTGAAATGTTTATTAAACCAGTCAGCATATTGAAATCATAATGATAAGTGTGTGTAAACCCCAATCCTACTTGATGGGCAGCCTTTCTATTGAAAGAAAAACAGGCTAGGAAGAAGGCTCCGTGGGCGAGGGGCTTGCTGTGCAAGCATGAAGAACTGAGTTTGCATCCCTATCACACATGTCAAAGCCTGGTGTATATCTGTGCTTCCGGTGCTGGGAGGCAGAGGCAGGGAGATCCAGGATCTTCCTGATTGGCTAGTCTAG
>NW_022196906.1:90904391-90919391 GCF_008632895.1 Mastomys coucha | reverse complement strand
TGTGTGTATGAGAGAGAGACCTGCACATACCAGAGCATACATGTGGAGGTCAAAGGACAACTTGAAAGGACCAGTTCTCTCCTTCCACCGTGGGGCTCCTGGGAATCAAACTCCAGCTTGTCTGGCTTAGCAGCAAGCACCTTTACTCTCTGAGCCATGTTCCAGGTCTCTATGGGCAGTTTTTAAAGGTGATGTTTTACCCGATTTTTGATGATATGGGATATGTGAACTGTAAGTCAAGAGAATAAACCGGAGCCATGCAATCCCAATTACATGCGTGCGTGTGTTTGCATCTCCCCCGACAGCAGGAAGCCTTACAGGAATCAACGTGTGGATTAGGGGAGATGTTGATCTCCTTCCTTTATACTTCTGCATTTCCAAAGTGTGTTGTCATAAGTGTGCTTGTTTTGATCATGAGAAAGAATGTCAGTTAATTTTATTAAGTTGTGTGATTTCATTTATAAAATTTAGTACTCATGAAGCTATACATTAACTGTATCTTATGGCTTTTGACTTTAGCAAAAAAACATAAGAGCAGTACAAATATGCTCTTAAAATATAATTTTTTAAAGCCCAGGGCCAGCAACATGGTGGCACTTACCACTAAACCTAACAACCTGAGTCCTATTCCAAGGACCCACGTGGTAGGAAAAAGGAACATATTCCAGTGACTTATCCTCTGACTTCCACATGTACTCCATGGCATTTGGTATGTGCACAAGTGTGCTAGCGCACACACACATGCACGCACATACACATACAGACACACACACACACACACACTCAATCAATCAATAATGTGAAAACACTAGTATCACAAACTGTTTCTATGCCAGATTGAGACTCGTTACTGTATCTCTTCTTGGAAGTCGACATCTCATGATCTGAGTATGAACTTACTGTCTTTGTCATTGGCTGTCTCCTCGGGAATAGAGAAGGAAATAACTGCATCCCAGACAGCTGTGTGACTCTCCCATGTTCTGTGAGTCCACTGGCATTTGCCACATGTCTCCTCCTTGTGCCTGCAAAGTAGCGGGATGAAATCATCCTAGGAAGGACAGAGCAGTGTGTGTTCGTGCCATGCTCATACGCCCAATTCTTCTAGGTTTACTGGACATGCCCAACAGAAGATGTGGACTCCTTTGAGATGGAATTCTATGAGCTCGTTACCACTCCTCCTAACAATGTGCGCACAGAGCTCTGTGGACAGATTCGGGACATCCTACAGCAGAACCTGGAGCTGCACAACCTGACCCCCAACACTGAGTATTTGTTTAAGGTTAGAGCCATCAATGACAATGGTCCCGGGCAGTGGAGTGACATCTGCAAGGTACTGTGTACGCTTACCGAAACTTAGGCAAAACTTCTTTTCTATGACTTATGACTTAAGTTTTAAAATGCTATTGGAGAGTCCCACACGTGCACACATGCCCACACACATACACACACATGCGTGCCATAGTGTGTGTGGACGGATGTTAGAGGCTTAAAAAGGAAGGGCCTCAGGTTTGTCGAGAGCCTTTACCAGCTGACCCATCTCTGACCCATCCATCAGATGGGAATGCCTTCACAGAGTCAGGATTTGGCTTACCTAGGAAGATCAGCAGAGACCACAGAGAATTGCCTCTAAACTCAGAAAGCTGGTTAACTCTCAGCCAGTGAGGGTATCTCTCATCTCCACCAGCCTTTTCAGGCCATGTCCAAGTTTCATAGGTTCTCCTGAACTCAAAACTACTAGTTCTAGGCTTTGTGTTAGGATACAGAAGTTCCGAGTATGACCAAGCACAATCCCTCCTTCCGCCATAGTCATGGGCTAGTAGTCATTGTATGAGAAGAGTAAGAAGTAATTACAGTTGGAAAATTCCAAAGGAGCAATCCTCCCTATGAAGATGAGGTTTGAAACTTAGCAAAGAGGCAGGGCAGCCAGTTAAATCAGTGTTTCTTACAGAGGACAAGTGAAACTTGTGATACAAGGACATCCCATGTAATATTTAAGACATATTTATACTAAAACTACTTTTGGTTTCTCTGGTAGTTAAAAAAAAAAAAAAAAAAAGATACTGAGCAGGTCAGGTTGGCTCCATGAAGCAAAGAAACAAACTATTGTTTTTTGTGATGGAGAGCTGACACATCTCTGAATTCCCAGGTGATGGCACACTTGTGAGTGCCACTGTAATGATATTGAGAATACTGGGACCATCAAGAGCCATCATACTATATCACTGTGAAGGTGCTCTTTGCAATCCAAATAAGTCTCAGAGGTTCTTTAAAAGTAAAAAGGCCAGGTCTGTTCATTTAGGGTTTGGAAGAAGGGAGATTCACGGCACTGAGAGAAGGAAGCCTCAAGAGACTTCTAAGGCACACCTAGAAGAGACACATCAGTCTAATCTGATGTCCACCGAAACTAGGAAGTTATCAGCCTTCCCTTCCCTCCCCTCCCTTCCCTCCTCTCTCTTCTCCTCCCCTTCCCTTCCCATGCCCCTCCTCTCTCTCTCTCTCCTTCCAATCTCCTCCCTTCCCTTCTCCTTTTCCCTCTCTTTCCCCTCTTCTTGCCCTCTCCCTCCCTCTTTCTCTCTCCTTCCCTCTCTCCTCCTCCTCTTTCTCTCCTGTCCACTTCTCTTTGAATCGGCCTCATTTTGAGCTGCCCCTTAGTTTCTGCTCCACTAAACCCAGTTTCCATGTACTCTTGGGTAGTCTCCGTCCAGGTTCTGAGTGGTCTGCATGCTCAAGGCCATTGGATCGGGTTAATTGCACTTTAGCAATCTGGTCAGATGTTTGAGGGACTGGTTGTCCTTTCTAATAATGATGGAGAGTGGGGAGGAAGTGGAGTTACTCTATCAGGTAGCAGTTCTGCAGAGTAGGGCTATTCTCCTGGTGTCATGCTCCCCCCACCCCCGCCCCTTCCCACAGAGGTCAGACACTTATATGCCAAGGAAGTGCTATGAGAGAGCCTGCCTGGCTGCTCTGCCAGCTGATCCTTTGCCTGCCTCTCAGCCTGGTTGTCAGTTGCCACAGGGACCTTCTCACTCCAGAGTCCTGATGCCTCACACCTGTTGCTCCATTTTCTACTCCATGCTCTTGACTGTGGAGTCTTCTTTTAATCTGATTCCATCTGCCTTCTCGGCTTCTAGAATCCCTCAGAAATGTCTTACTCATGAAGGGCACTCAGTAGTTGTTAATTTTTTTAGTGAATCATCCATCATCTCTAGATTCGAGGACTGGGGACGGACAGAGAGATCGAGGCGTGTCGTCAGTCCGCCACCTTACCCTCTTGGGTCCTCTCTTCCCTCTCACACTATGACCTCCTTGCAGACAGAATTCTTGCCTAATTCATCTTTCTCTCTCCTGTGGTGCTTACCAAAGCAGTTTGCACACAGCAGCCTCTTAACGGTTATTGAACGGAAACATGAGTAAAAATGTAACCAAACAAATGAATATATGAGCCAATGTCTAAATTAACGAATGAAAGAGCAAATTGATAAATAAAATTAATAACTGCAAAGTATCATAAGATGCCTGAAGGCAGAATGTTTTATACAGTCAGTCAAGGAATAGCCTTCCCCTAAATCTGTCTTTATGCGATTAATTTGCCCCCCCTATGAAAGAGAGGGAAATGCATGCCTGTCTCTTTGCTTTTTCACACAATATCTAAATGAGCAGAACCCTAATTAATGAGGTTTTCTGGAAGCTTCATTTTTATCTGACTCAAAGAGCTACAGTATAGATTTTTCCTTCAGAAGTAATTCTTCCTCCCTCCTTTGCAGTTCTATTAGCATTCCCAACGATGAAACACTGGCTTCCTTAACATTTGTCATGATTTGCATAAGTAAAGGCTTCACCAGCAAATGAAAATAAGATGGTGTGTTTGAATGACATTTATAAAGCTTCATAAAAGTAATGGCTTTAGCTCTTTCCTATAAAATCGAAATTTTTTCCTTTGGCACTGGTGTGTGTGTGTGTATCTCTGAAAGGTTTCATTTGAATGCTGCTACGATGTAGCACAATCAGGTCTTATCCCAGCCACCATGCTTCCAGCCTATGTATTTCTATAAAAGATGTGAAAGAAAACCTTTTATATTTGATTTGCATAGCCTAAGACTTGTTGAATTTTTTTTTTAAGAAAATTTCCTTGGTACATAATACATGCAACAAGAAAATTAGTTATCCAACACTTCAAAGGTCACATTTGAAGGTCAAACCTGTGTTATCCATTATCGCTAATTATCCTTGAGTCTCAGATGTCTCCTGGAGGAGGAGGCTCCTATGGAGAAAACACAAGGGATGGGTCTGTATTCAAAGCCAGAACTCTAGCCTCCTGGACCATAATCAAATGTAAATAAGCCTAGGAGGAGTGAGCTCAGCCGTGGAGTCACACAACACGACCCTGGGGAGGTGGTATCAAAGCACTGAGTGATGGATCAATTGTTTCTAAGACAGGATTGTGTATTGAAAAGAGCTTTGGATTTGAGCTCACGTTCCTGAGGCAGGCCCCAACAACTCTAGCTTACTAAGATCTATGGGAATGGGATACTGTTTGTCTTACTGGTTCTTTGTGGCTCATGGTCTCTGTCTCAAAGCCTCTAACATCAAGGAGTCTAGTGGCCCATTTTGAAAGGACAGCTAAGTGTGTTTTAGGCACTGTGTATGTCTATTGGCCCCTCTCTCTCCTCCTGGTCTTCCAGTGGTCCTCAGTATTCCCCTGCCCACATTCCAGCCCTAGCTACCACTCCCTCTTTGCTCACCATTTTCCCAGCTCACTTTAAACCCTGTTTAGCCTAGCTGTCCATCTGTGTGTGGGTTTCCTTTGTCTACTGTGACAAATAGATGGTTAAACAATACGAATCATTACATTTCTGCAGCTCAGGAATAGAAATGGTTCTCATTGGCTAAATTTTAAATCAGGAGTACCATCCGTGTCTGGACCCTTCTGTGGAGGGATTTCTGAGGCAGAACCCAACCCTTGTCTTTTGCTGGTTGCTCACATTTCTAAGTCAGGTGCCATCTTCAAGACATCAACTTCCAACTGGGTCCATCTCCCTCCCAGCCGCCCTCTCTCAGGCTCCCTTCTGCCTCTGCCGCCCACCTGAAAGGCCTTTTGTGATAGCACTGAGCCTGTGGTGATGGGACATTTTCCTATCCCCAAACAGCTACCTTAATCACCCTACAGTAGAACACAGAGATTGGAGGGTCCAGACAAGGACATCTGTGAGGGTCCATTGATCCACCACTCTAATCTATATGGATTACTGAATTACATCAGATTTAGAGGCAAAGCTTTGAGCCTAGCAATACTCCATAACTGGTGCTTTCCTGGGTCTTTGGAGTCCATCAGAGAATGTAGCCATCCCTGTCTCCAGGCATGCTCAAAGTCCTTCTCAGTCTGTCAGTCCCTCAATAATGTCTATGTGCCAAAGAGTCCATTCTTTGGTTACCCTGGGTCTCTGCAGGATGCCCTCCTTAGCCCACACTGCAGCTGGGACTGACACAGAACTGGGCAGTGTCCCTGCCACTAAGTCCCGACTTTCCTCTCCCCAGGCTGTCACACATCTTCGTAAGGATTGAGATTAAAGACTATGTGACCAACAGGGACTGCTACCCTCAGGACTGCCACCTCCTCCCTAGATACGCTCTCACACACAGTGACTCCAGGCCCTTAAGGGACACACATGCTTTGTATTCTCTGTGTCCTTGGGGCCTACCATTTTCCAAAAATCTCTGAAACATTCCTTTAAGTAAAATTCTTCTGGTTCTTTCCTACCTACCCTGTAGCTGGAGAAGATTGAACTCTGGGAACAAGTGGAACTTGGGTTCAAACTGGACCTAGCTTGGTTTTCAACCTCATGCACACAAAGTTTCATTAATTATATAGCTCTGGTCCATCTGCACTGACCTTTGCAAGGCCTGTGCCTTACTTTTATGTTCCAGTTGGTGACATCTATTCTAAGGAGGGCTTATTTGTATCTCTTTGCTTTTGGGTGTTTTTAACACAATATGTATGGCTGCTTGCTATGTGTCACTAATGCACTCATGGCATTGTGTTCATCTCCCCCCCCCCCATCTTGACCCTTTTCCTCTAAACACTGTGTTTGAATGATATATCTACATCAGTGGTTCTCCACCTTCCTAATGATACAGCCTGTTAATACAGTTCCTTCTATTGTAGTGACCACCCCCCCAAACAACCATTAAATTATTTTTTGTTGCTACTTCATAACTGTAACTTTGCTACCATTATGAATCATAATGTAAATATCTGTGTTCCCTGGTAGTCTTAGGTGACCCCCGTGAAGAGGTCACTCCACCCCACAAGAGCATCACAGCCAACAGGTTAAGAAGCACTGATCTCTATCATTATGGGTATTTTGTCCCTGATTTTCTGACGTTATGCCATCCTTCATAGTGTATATCTGCCTCTTGCATGTTACCTGTCTACTCAGTGTGGACACTCAAGTTATCTCCACTAACACTATAGTGGACAACATGTGACAGCTTGTGGTTGAGATGGAGGTGTAAAAGTCTCTCTGGATTTCGTATGAGTCAGGCAGAGTTGCACTTACAAGTTACTACAGATCAGGGATCATTAGACAGCCATGACTCTAGCTGAAAGTCGTTCACACTGTGCTCCTGAGTGATCGTTTCCCACGTATCCCTGAGGTCTACGTTCAAATTTCCTCCTATAACAATGGCTATAGGTTGGATTACAGCTGCCCTAACAGCCTCATTTTAACTTCATCACCTCGTTAAAGGCCCTGACCTAGCAGACTAATATCTGAGATTAGGACTACAGCATATGAATTTTAGAGGACCATAATTAATTTCATATAAGAAATGCACTACGACTGAAATTTTTGGGTCATAAACTAGACAGTTGTCTTATTTAGGGTTTTACCGCTGTGAACAGACACCATGACCAAGGCAATTCTTAAAAGGACAGCATTTAATTGGAGCTGGCTTACAGGTTCAGAGGTTCAGTCCATCATCAAAGTGGGAGGTTGGCAGCATTCAGGCAAGCATGGTGTAGGAGGAGCTGAGAATTCTACATCTTGTTTCGAATGCAAAGAGAAGACTGGCTTCCAGGGAGCTAGGATTAGGGTCTTAAAGCCCATACCCACAATGATACACCTACGCCAACAAGGCCACACCTCCTAGTGCCACTCCCTGGGTCAAGCATAAATAAACTGTTACAACAGTGTAATTAATTTGGCCACACCCATGAATATTCCCATAAGAGAGACCTTATATCCTAAATTCAACTTGCATTTATCAAGATATATTACCTTATAATTACATCTACTCACTTTATTTTTCTATATTTCATTTCAAATGCTTACACTTTTCCAGGAATCCTCCCATAAATGGCCTGTTAACACCCTTTGCCCACTTCCCTACCTCCCCCATCCCACCCCCACGCCCACCCCTACACGCTCCTGATTTGGTGACTCACGGGATATCATGTATTCCAGATGATAGTTTTAGACATTGCTAATATTTCTACTCCTCTGATATTTGCCTTATCGCCTCAGTTCATATCGTACTCCATGAAATGGCAGGAGCCTTAAACTCTCAAATAATCGAAGTCATAACTGTTTTTCCTTCTGGTATGACCTTTTGGGGTTCTGTTTAAAAAGTCCTTGCCTTGACTTAGATCACAAAGATAATCTTCTACATATTCTTTTATTAAATTTATAGTTTCACCTTTCGAGTTTTATCAGTACAGTCTATCTTTAAATGCAATGCAAAGAACAGATGCATCTGCTCTGCTGCAACTGAGCCCTGTCTGCTAGGATTGTGCTGTGTTCAGTCATGGTGCTATTTTGATCTTATAGTCACTGTCTATATATTTAGGGTTCACTCCTGAATTCCCTATTATGTTTCAGCATTATGCTTTCTACTTTGACCAAAAAAAAAAAAAAAATGGCTTCAGTAAAAACAGGGCCACATGTAAGGTAAAGATAATATTGTATAAATGGTAGCAAACCACCCATTGCTGGGGAAAATGGAGATAGTATATGCATAGAACCCTAATAATGTTGAAACAAAAGTGTAAGCTCTACACGGAGCCACAGGGGCAGTAAAGGGAGCTAACAGTGCTGTGAGCTATGGGGCTAGGAACTGAAAACATAGAAGACTTGAGGTTTTTGTCTCAAAGTAGAGTGAAGCTGTTCAAAGATAGACTGGGGATGATGGGAAACAGCCTCCACTCCCACGCCAGTGCCTGTCTGCGTTGACTGGGATTTAGCCTCAGCTTTGTGCTGTCCTGGTTAACTGCCAAGGCATCTTCATTAACTATGTTTCTTTTGAAAACCAAAAACTAGCTAGTCGTAGAGGCTTACTTATTCATATAAACATTGAAGGAACTCCTTGTGGTTATTTTTTTTTTTTTAGTTATTTTATTTTTAATCCAAACAGGATTGGTTAGAAAGCCACTGAGAAATTAATTGGAAGGCAGTTGATATGCTTGCCATATTGTCTGAGCATTTATTCTAACTGCTTTATGTGAGGTGTTCTGGGGTCTTCATCCTTGTGTTCCTGGGTAAACTACATAGTTTAGTGATCTAATGAACAGCAGCATGAAGACTAGACTCTATTCTGTGTCATATGTGATTAATTTGCTATGATTCTAGATGCATAATCACATTATAAGCCAGGGATTATGTGAAATAAGAGATACACCAATTTGCTTATTGCAGCATTTCACCACACATATGTTTATCCAAGTATGTTGCACCCTTAAATATATCTAGGAAAAACACAAAAGTGAACAATGCACAACCTTTGATATTATGAGTGTGTGTCTTATATTGTAGTTATTCCTAATAGATGGCTGGTTTAGAAGAAAAGCTATTGTTCTCTATAGATAAATCTGAATCCTAGCAAATCTTTGAGGACTCTATTATTCCAAGACTGCTTGTTCAGCTTGCTTTTCTAGGCATATAATCTTATCATCTGTAAGTAATGGTGCTTTTATCTCTTCCCTCACAGACTTTGAGTTTATATTTCTTTTTCTTTCCTAATCACTTTAGTGAGAGCCTTGAGTCAGACACAGAATGGCAGAAGTAGACACACTTGTCAGTTGCTGACACTAAACTTTCTCCATTGACTTTATTGTTTTTCATTCAGTGTTTAGGTTTAGAGCCATTTACCTAAAGAAATGTCTTCTGACTTCCAGATTTCCAAGAGCTTTTGCATAGAGTATGATATAATTTGCATTGGTTGACACAATCACATGATTTTTCTCCTTTAAGGACTATATCAATTAAGTAAATTATGATGGGTTTTGGTTAGTTGGTTAGTTGGTTTGGTTCGGTTTAGTTTGATTATGGTGCCAGGAATTAAAGGCAGGACCTGACCCAGCTCACCGTGGCTGCCTTTTCTATCCTAGATTCTATTTCCCTTCACGAAATAAGCCCTTGGTTAGCATCATGTATTGCTTTAATATTCCATTCTAACAGCTATTTCAGTTGCCGTATTTGATTTTATATGATTACATCTATGGTCATAAGTGGACTGGGCATATCACTCACTGCTTGTCCATATTTTTTTTATAGGAATCTAGAGCTGATATTTCAAATCTAGCTTCCAGGACTTGGGGAGCCTCTTGCGCCTCTCCGTTTCTGGGCCAGCCCCATCACACAGCTTCAGTGTGGGACAAGGAAGGAGGTGCCAACTGTCATTTCAATTTCTGTAGCATTTTTTGTTCCATCTTTTTGCTTCTTCTGTCCACTGTTTTGCCTGATGCTACTGTTGCTCACTAACACTCCCCAACCACCTCTGTCCCATTACATTCCACAGTCATTGGCTTTGAAGATCCTTACAAAAGCTTGAGACCAAACTGTGACATATGCATTTTCTTAAGGCAGTTCCAAAACCCCATAACTCACAGTACCATTAGGCCTCGTTCGCTGTCCCCAGTAGTAGCACACAGAACTACTGACGTTTTTCATTTCATCAGTATTATATGTAGGCAGCATCTCTGGTTTTGCCCAACACAAATATAAAAGATTAAAAACTTTATCATAGAGACTATGTGCTTCGCATAAACATTTCTCTTCATCAATCTAACCCAGCCCCACCCCATCTACTCATTTATCATGGGTCCTAATTTATATTAGATCTTCCATCCCAACTTTAGTCCCTAAATGCCTCTTCAGTAAATGTGTATTAGGGAGTGGTAATGATACCAGGTCAGAGAAATGGAGGTAAGTCACAGAGAAGCATGATGAGCTTGAGTCTGTAAGGTTTCTAAGATCCTCCTTCGCCCTGCTGACCAGCAACTTTTCTTTCTCGGGTAGCACTGCGTCACCAAAGTGAGAACAAAGCATTCCTGTCAGTATAGAAAATTGGACAACTTACAAAATCTGCGCTATTCATCTTTCATACACATCTCTAAGAATCTTCTCTTTACTTAACCAATGTTGAGACTACAGAGACTTAAAACAAACAAACAAGCAAAAACTTTCATTTCCCCAACCCTGTAAACAGGTCACCCCAAGTTTAGTAGAGAAGCTACTCATTAGCTGAGACTTGAAACTTGAAAGATGGGAAAGAAGCAAAGTTCCAGAGGCTGGGTGGGGGATCTTCTATGGTAAAGAGCATTTGGTATCTAGTCTATCATGCTTGTCCACATTCTGTTGTATGAGCTGCCTTGAGAGGGGTAGAATCTGATGTGTAGAATTGAAGTGCCAGCACACAACAGCTGTGTGCTGCTGTAAAAGCTCTGTGGTGCCCTGAGGCTGGTACTCCTCATCTCTAAAGAGGGGCACACCCGCGCATGCTTCCCATGGTTGTCATGGGGCATTGGTGAGATGGTGTACGGAGTGGCCCTGGGCTCTAGGAGCTGCTGTCCCTCTGTGGATGGCCCCATGCAGTCTTTGCTTCCTATTGCAGGTGGTGACACCAGATGGCCGTGGGAAGAACAGAGCTAAGTGGGGACTGCTGAAGAATATCCAGTCTGCCCTCCAGAAGCGCTTCTGAGCCTTGGAACATCCCTCAGAACTCTACTGCTCATAGAGATATCTATGTGTATATGTATGTATTTTTCTCACCACATTCTTCAAGGAGGTTGTAGATGGATGTTTCCAGCACCTCTGGGTTTTCCAAAAGGAGTCTCTTGAAAGCCAATGAAAGGAAATGTCTGACATCATAACCTGTTGTGATTGGTTCATTATGATGAAACTAAGAGATAAGGCAGCAAGCCTGTAGGTCTGTATAACCTCGGGTTCCATCCTGAGCTCAGAATTCATGGTACTATATAAGAACAAGGAACAAGTGGCATGCACCTGGGTGGTAAAATTTGTTCTGTCTGAAAGCGAGACCCCTGGGTGTTCATTCAAGTGCTGACCTAACTCACTGTGGGTATCCAAACAAGTCGGCAACTGGTGGGAAAGGCTTTCCCTCAACATGTAATCTATCTCAATACTAAGCAGCCAACACTGTGAGAATGTTCTCCCGAATTATTAAGCCCGTGTTTTCCCACAGCCTTTGTCCATGGTCTGAAGTCTGCCTCTGGCCCATCCAAAGAGCCAGGCCTCCCTCTTCTCACTCCTCTGTAACCCAAAGCAAAGGAAAAGCTCCAGAATTCCTGGTGCACGTTACAAGACTAGATGTCCCAGGGAGCTTTGTTATAATCTCATCCCTGCAAATGATGGGCCAGATCCACCATCAAATTTGGTATTATCATATAATCATTTCTTTGAGAAGCTTCAGGATCATCATTAGCACGGCAAGCAAATTAAATGAC
Organism: Mastomys coucha; assembly: GCF_008632895.1. Classification (NCBI taxonomy): domain Eukaryota; kingdom Metazoa; phylum Chordata; class Mammalia; order Rodentia; family Muridae; genus Mastomys; species Mastomys coucha. The sequence goes on along the minus strand of NW_022196906.1, from coordinate 90,907,651 downwards.
ATGCCAGCAGGGATTCCGCCACTGATAAACTAAAGTGAAATTAAACCTTAAAAAATTAACTGTGCGAATAGCACATTATCACAATCATGCCTACTTATGGCACCTACAAGGACCACCGTGCAATTAAGGAATCCATAAATCCCAATGCTGCCTTTCTAGAGACCATGTGAACTTGCTTGCAGAGACTAAAGAAGCTGAGATCTCTGAGAAGCTACCAAACCAAGAGCTGAGTCTTCCAACATCAAACTGAGTTTCTGAACAGGAGCAACACTCTCTTCCATTCTTTGGTCCTTGGGGCTATGATCCATAGAAATTCCCTTCTGAGGACCATGCCTGAGGCACAAACATTGTATGTATTTTAGAACAGTGTAAGGGTCCTAAATATAACCAAGAGGTTCTTAAATACACACAAGTTTATACCACCATGATGAACTATCTTCTCCATGTACTTACATATTCCAGCCTGGCAACCTTTCTTCGGAGAAAGGGCTCTGGCTCCAGAAGGGATCAGTAACAAAACACACCTGAGAACATCTCTCACTGTGGCAGAACAGCTGCTAGTTAGGTTTTCTTGCTTGTTCAAAAAGAAAATTCTAATTTCATCCTCTTCCTTAGTGTGTCTATAATGAGACCAGGGGATCAGGGGTGGTGGTGGTGATGGGTTGGGGCTTCAACAACAAGGCACTGAATTAAACATCCGAAACCCACCTTACAGACACATAGCTGATTGAGATGACTAGAAGCCCTAGGAAAGAAAGAGACTGGACCTGGGAAGTATGAACTCTGGACTAGATGTCTCCTTAAAGAACCTGAAGTTACTTCCTCAAGAGCAGGAAGGAGCCAGCAAGGTATGGGCAAGGGAGAAATGGAGTCTTCACAGAAGGACAGCAAGTATCAAGGCTTCGAAGCAGCAGGGGCTTGGCATGCTGGGAAAATGGCATAGCAGGGAGCCTGGTATGCAGGAAGCAAGGCAAAGGACATCTGTAGGGACTAAGAGCATCTGGGACATGAGTCCCTCTGAAGCCACGAGAACAGATGTAGAACAAGGCCCCATTCCGCCCCAGTCACGTTTTTCTTAGTGTTGCTTCTGCTTTCATGGGGAATGGACTATGGGGCTGAGGAAGGCAGGAGGGCTGTATGCAGTTGTCTGATCTGGGCAGGGAGTCCAGGAGGAAGAGCAGCCTTCCTGACCAGTGGGGTGGACATGAGTGGGCAAGAGTAAGGTAAGCACTGGTCGATTGACACATCCAGACAGAAAAAGGAAAATTCCGGAACGTTGTGCTTTAGGCCTTTGAAGCATGGCTCAAATGCGTGGGGACAACCAAGGAGAAACCAACAGAAGTAGGTGAGTATTGATCTATCAACTGAGTCCTGACAGCAGTATCCATCCCCCCTCCCCAACACACACACCACCACCAACGACACCACCGCAGCCGCCGCCACCACCGCCCCCACCAGCACCACTCCAGTTAATTCTAACAAAGGACTGAACATGAAGAATTGGTTAAATGGGTACTGGAGGACAGACAACAGAAGGAGGACACTGGGGAAACAGTGACAACCCCACTGGCAACCCCAAGGGTCAGGAGGTCAATGAGATTATCAGAAGCAGACCTTCAACTGTGGCTCTGAACTGGGATCCAGCTTTCTGAGACAGCTTCCTACCCAGCCCATACAGATGTCTTATGGGCTTCCATGGGGGTTGGGGTTCTAGGAACAGGGGGCAGATGGAAAACTGACAGCGGCAACTACATCCTCACCCACCATTGCCTCCCACCCTGATGCCACAGAAAAAGAGTGAGCAAGCAGAATCTCTTTCCCTCTTTTATAGATGTTTTTGCCCCCTATAGAAGACCCTAGAAATGTTGTGTGGCAAAGGAAAAAATGCCACCTGTATTGGTGCAGGCCCAGGGTCACTGGATGATATACAAAGGTAGCTTTAGGGCCAAGAACCAAGCAAGAGCTCAAAAACTGCTATTAAGCAAGAGTAGATAGAGCTGAAACTGGAGGCTATGAACACTAGCTTGGGAGATACTACTGTGTTATAAAATACCAGGGACAAGTGTTCTGAATGTAGCTAGGCTCTACAGAGCAGCTCAGAAACACTGCAAATCTAGCCCTCACCTTCAGGATGCTTCTAGCCCACAAGACAACAGCCAATCTACAAAAAAATGCTTAGATCTGGCTTCACCTCAGTCTCAGCACCAGATGATTTCCACAGTCACCTACAGAGTCTTCATGCAGTGACCCAGGCCCTGATCAGATTCTGAAAAGCCTGAGGCAGGGGACTGAGGTAATGGGATATGACTCCTGGCAGTGTCAAGACCAGAGCTAGATTTCGAAGACAAGTAGTAATCAGATGTGAGGGAGGGTTCCTCCAGGAGAGGGCAGCTTGTACAGACAAGACAGAAGGCAGACTGGAGGGGAAGCCACCGGTCAGCAACACTCCTTGATCTGAGTTGTTTGGCCTTCATTGCTTACACACTGTCTCTCTGGGTCTTAAGAGATGGTGAGACATGAGGTTTATAGAAAAATGTTATCATTTAACTTCCACCATTGCTTATGCAGCTGTTCCTCTCCCAAAGGAATGGATATAAGAATCTCAGACTCCACTCAGCATGAGCCTAATTGATATTATGAGAAGGACCTAAGGTTAGTCTGGGAGAAAAGAGAGACTTCAGTGACCCAGCAGGGAAGCACACACAAGACCAGAAGATACCAGAACCTCAGCCCGTCGAGAACCCTGTGGCCCCGGAAAAATCTCTGTTCTGTCAGACACATGGACTTCTGGGAAAGCAGTTGCCAGCACACGCCCCTTCTCCCCACAGGAAATACATTCCAGGAGTCATGTGAGCAACTGTACTCACACAGACACACAGACGTGATCTTGTACATGTGTGTCAGTATCCACGCCTGCAGTCGCTGCTCCTGAATCATTCTGATATTCAATGAGGGAGAAGGAAGGTGTGGCTCGCACTTAAAGCTGAAGGCTGGCATGGTCAAGACAGAGCAGTAGAACTTTGCCAGTGGAGTCCCACAACACCCAGAGGAAGCTCCACTCGCAGGAGTGCTGACACACCCAGGATCAGAGAGCAGACCTAGGGCACAAGCTCTGCAGCCAGTCCCACAACAGCCACAGGAAGCTCCAATCCCAGGTGCTCTGACACACCCAGGATCAGAGCAAGTCCTGGGCACACCATCACACCAGAAACGCAAGATTCAGATCTAAAATCACTTATCATGATGATGATACAGGACCT
>NW_022196906.1:90892391-90902431 GCF_008632895.1 Mastomys coucha | reverse complement strand
TTTGTGAATATGTACATCCAAAAAAATCAATAAACTTTCAAAAAAAAAAAAAGAACTTTGCCAGTCCTTACTTCCAAGCGGGCTGTTTTGGCTTCTTTGGCAGTGAACACCCAGAAGCTGGACTGTACAGATGCTCTGGATAAATAATGAACTCTAAGGGAAGGTACAATTTGGAGGGATGCCCAAGGGGCGCGTGTTAATGCCAAGCCCAACCCTGCCCCAGAAACTAGAGTTGTTTATGCTGAGCTAAAGGAGTTGGCAAAATAGGTTCAAAGCAGAGCTGAGCTGCTATGGCTCTGCACCGATTCACCAGGAGCTATGACATCTAAATTTTCCTTCATTGAAAAAAAAAAATCACTTAGCTCAGAAATAGTGCTTTTTCTCTAAAACTGTGGCTGTTGGGAGGCCTATTTCTGTGATTTTTTTTTCTACCAAGAAACATAATAAAGGGAGTCTTTAATCTTAATAAAGTCAGACGTGGGAAGGTTCTCTCCAAGCACTAAAGTAGACAACAAATTCACTCAATAAAAACTAACCCAGAGTAGCAGCAGCCTGGCCCACAGTAAGCTGATGTTCAGGAAATGGTGGAAGGAAAAAACCAAGGCTCAAGCTTTGGGGGCTTTGGGGATGGGCGGGGGGTGGGGGGTGCTGGTTCAAGCTTCACAAGAGTGGGACTTTCTTAGGGTCACAAAAATAAGAGAATTACAGAAGCAGAGGGAGAAAAGTGGGATTATGAGGGAGGGGAGTGTACCGGAGAGGGGTTGGAGGACTCATATGTCAGCTACATGAATGAGACACCAGGGTTCTGACGGCCACATTGCAAGGGTCCATGAAAAGGATTTTAAGTTGATCCTGTGATTAATGAGGACCAGACCGTGGGTATGGAGCTGGAAATGAGTCACAGAGGTAAAAAGTAGCGACCAGTATTTCACTGTGTTCCAGGACCTGTACCACGCAATTAAAAGACGCAGGCTCCTTTCGGGCTCACAGCCTTACAAGGTGGGCACTACTGTCTCTGTTTCATCAGTAAAGAAGCTGAAGTACAGAGAGGTCACCTGACTCAGAGGTGGCACAGAAATGTTGAGTGACAGCCCAGCCCTGACCCGGAGCCTATGATAGCTATAGGTTGCCACTTGTCTTTGCCCTGTCCCATAGCTGAGACCAGGAAGCTATACCAGATGGTGCAGAATGAAAGCGAAGGTCCGAAGGTGACGGGCCGAAGGGGAGCCACTCTGTTCCTGGTCCTGCATCAGTACTAACTCCACAATCAAGTCCTCATTTGTGGCTTAGGAGTTACAGCAGTGGTTCTGATAACTACAAAATGCTGTCCCTTCCTCCTTGTTATCATAATAGGACAGGCCAGTCAGCTAAGACACTGAATTTCTCAGAGCAGTGTGCTAGATTTAAAGTCCTGTGCAGATGCCAAGACACCAATGTCTGAAACAGACCTACACTCACAAATGAGACCAGATTAGCCTCTCAAGCCCAGCTCCACCCTGTGTGCATGCTACAACCCTTCCTTCCTGCATATTGTGCTTTCTGCATGCTCAGACCTTCCTGCATGGTGTGGCCCTTTCTGTGTGCTTTTTTTTTTGATTTTCACAGACTGGCCTCTCCTCTCTGCTTTCCCCCACACTGTTGTCCAATACGGTTGTGTTGTTCTTCCTCTAGTCACAGGTTTGTGTGTCCATTCCTGACATGGAGGGTAAAGAAGTGTCCTGAGTCGGATATTCAGTGCCTTTGACTAGAGTGTTTATTTCTCAGATTAAAACAAACCCCGGGTCAGCTTGAAGTAATAAAGTGAAAAACAGAGGGTAAACACAAACAGCTATGGTTCATAGAGAGGCAAGCATCAACTCCTCTGGGGGCCAGAGTGCTAAAGGAGAGGCTTAAAGGTAAGGCCACACCTGTTGTGGGAGACCTCACCTCAGTGTCCAGTGGTTTGGCCTCACACACAGAAACAAGCTCTTCTTTCCCAGATCTGCGGGAGCAGCCTGGGTGGCAAGCAGAGGGTCTGGTACATTTGTGGGATTCCCAGAAGAGTACCTCATTTGACTAACCTAGGAACAGCAGTGAGGACAAGTGCCATGTCCCTTTCTCTCCTCCTCCCTGTAGGATCTTGTCATGGTTCTTATACTGGCTCAGTCTTGGGTGTGACTCTGTAAAAGAGGACAGGAAGGAGTCTCAAAGATCACGTGGACACAGGATGAGAACAAGCCCCATGAGTGTGGCAGTGGCAGTTTCACCACATCTCCACGTGGCCGCCTCTGTCAAGAAGCACTGAAGATTCCTGAGTTCTCTCTTAAGACTCTGGGAGAATGGCAGACCCCAGGGAAACACATGAACACATGCTGATTCCGCACAGGAGGGCAGTGAAGAAGCTCTAGAACTGGGATCTCAGCACTCAGGAGTCTGAGGCAGGAGGATCCCAAGAGTTCAAGACCAGCCTGGAACTACATAATGAGCTCTAGGCCAAATAGGGCTTTATAGCAAAACCATGTCTCAAAAACAAACAAACAAACAACACAAAAAACAAAAGGAGAAAAAAAATAACAAATTTCAGGTTCCAGGCTCCAACCTAGGCCAGAGTCAGAACTTAGCTGTCCCGAGCCTGATTCTGCCCTAAGACCACCATGTGAAGGCTTATTTTGTAGTTTTTCCCAGGACATCTTGGAGGCTCTTCACTATCTCCACCATGAACAGCTTCCAGAGGTCTCGACCTAAAAGGACCAATATTTGGACCCAGAGAAATCCAAACACTTCAGAAACACAGGCAAACTAGGAACCTACACCTGAGCTCTGTGGTCAAGGGTAGGCAAAACCGCCGTGTCAATAAATACAAAACACAAAGAGCTGCTGAAAGCAGGAGCCTCTGCCTGTGGGGATAATGGAATATGTTGACATTTAAAGAGCCCCTCAAACGTGCCAGGGTCAGAGATCCCTGTTGTGGTCCAGCGGGCCTCTCTGTGGCCTCTGCCCAGGGTGGGTATCCATGAGGGAGGGTTGCCTAGGCAATGGCTGAGCCACGTGCTTCTACTCACAACTGATGTAATTAAACTGGAAACCTTTAGAGCATGCTTCAAAGAGAAGCGAATCATGCCATATCAAGGCCCTTGTTCCTAAGGCCTGCAAATAAACCTCATCTCCAACTTCCTGGGTTGCTCTGCTCACAGCCTCTTGGCCCGCATCCCAAGTTTCCCAATTAGCAATTCCTCTAGGCTCCACCCAACAGTTACCTAGCAACAGCTTACATCTCCACCCACCAGGTACAAGCCAGGAGCCAGGAATATAAGAAGACCATTACCGACCCCCACCACACACACCTCCCCCCACATGTTCCCCGTCAGCTACTTCTCCCCTTCCTCTCTCTGCTCTCTTTCTGTCCTTGTCTGTCCCCCCTCCTTTCTCTGCCTCTACCTCCTTCTCCAGGTCCTCTTCCCTTCCTGCTAATAAACCTTTGTATTAGGTCTTCGCATGGCTTCATTGTTCATTGGAACACCTTGGCCGACCCGCTGGTGCGCTCTCCCACCGCGATACACTACCACCGTTGTGTAGTAAAACACTTTGGTGCCAAAAGATGCCACAGACTCTTCCTTGGACCTCGGGTGCACGTGCGCTGGGATCCTAGACAACTATGCTTTCTGACTCATCACCCCATCCACCAACGACAATTAAGTTTCCCTTTTGGTCTTTTAAACATCTCCCGAGAAACTGACCTTTCTACGTCCGGTGCTCCTCTGATACTCTTAGACAGGCATTCTTAGCCGCCGCCCTTAATGCTTCCGTGAATCCCGCCTGCTTCACCTGTCCCCATTCCATCACCCTTGAAGCTGCAGCCCTGCAGTTTCCATAGGCCTTGCGGAGCTATTGCGCCCCTTCCTGTTCTCTTTCCCCTCAAATCCTTCCTGTGGACAGAAACCCTCTTCAGAGCTCGGTTCTCTGCCTTTTGGCTTTCCCAAAAGTCCTGGTACCAGCCCCTGAGTCTCCCCCAGCTTAGCCAAGCCAAGCTCGGACCCCCGACCCACTGGAGGGCTTGTGTCTACATTTTTGTCCTCCCTGAGTCTGAGGATGCCGAGGACTACAGGCTGCAGTGACACTCCACTTCCCCTTTCTCATCCACAGGAATGGCCCTCTCATTCCCCATCCTGGGCTGCCTCTGAAAAAAACCTCAGTCTTAAATTGATTTGCCTTTCCAATCAAATTTCTACAAATACTATAAGTGATCGAGGGAAATGGAAAGTGATTATCAGTTTGTCTTTTCTTGGAGCCTCTCTTCTTACTGCCTGGTCTCAATCAAACTACCCCTGAGATGTACGGATCATTTCTCTGTGATTGAATTCCTAATTCTACAGAAGTCCATTCCCTCCACAAGGAACCAGCTCTTGGCTAGCCAACGTGGACCCGAGTTCACCCCTCCCCCTATCCCTGCCCCTCGTCTACATATGTCTGCCTGCAGACACTTGCTCACACTCCAAATTTTATTTCTGGTTTCCAGATTCTCACCGCAAATGATTCAAACACCTTTTATACTTAATTCACTCTGCCTGCTCTTAAACTTCTACTTTCTAAAAAAAATCTTTTATCTCTGATTTCTTTCCCTTTAGCTCTTGGACAAAAACAAACAAACAAAAGGTTTTAATTAAACAGTCGGATCCCCTAGTCCATAACAACTCCAGGTCAGCTGCTGGATACCAGCCAGGGAACCAGGTGAAGGTGCAGCCAGGGAACCAGGTGAAGGTGCAGCCAGGGAACCAGGTGAAGGTGCCAGCCAGGGAACCAGGTGAAGGTGCCAGCCAGGGAACCAGGTGAAGGTGCCAGCCAGGGAACCAGGTGAAGGTGCCAGCCAGGGAACCAGGTGAAGGTGCCAGCCAGGGAACCAGGTGAAGGTGCCAGCCAGGGAACCAGGTGAAGGTGCACGCAGGTGCACAGGTGCCCACCTGGTAGGATCTACACCTTTTCCTGGAGGCAGCCCCACAAGCCTGGTACAGATTTTTGTATTTTGTATTTTATATTTTGTATTCACTTGATATATATGATTCTGGGGATGTAACCAACACGTGACTTGTTGCCATCTTCGCTAAGGGCTGCAAAACACTGACCCACAGCTTCACCCCCGTGGTGAAGGGCAGTTGTGGGAAGTCCTGACTTCACCACCATCTTGCCAGAGAGCAGCAATGAGTGGCCTGAGCAGACAAGGAAGGAAGACAAGTCACTAACCTACTTTTGAATTGAGATAAGACTCTTATATGATCTCTATCCTGTCTCAGGAAATTGTTACGATATTACTCTATGTTTTGACTCTTTAAAAGATGGCTTATTTTAATATCACTTTACAGGTTTGTGTTGAAAAGGTTAAAGATCACTTCCTTAAAGATATGTTAGCCTTGATTTTACTAATGTTAAGTTATAATGTAGCCTTGTATTTATAAGCCATGTAAATATCAAAAGTTCCCAAAAGTTTATAGACTATGGTTATAGATGAAAGGTTTAATGTTTTGGTATTAAAAGACTCAAAAATCATAATTTTTAAGGCTCAAACTTAACAGGCTTTAGTCTCAAAAGCCACTATAACAGTTCTAGTCTCATAAAAACTACTATAATTTGAAAAATACAAGCTGATAGTCAGTAACCCTATAAATAGTAACACCCTCTAATATGTTTAGAAATATACTTTAAAGCCATGCTAAGAATCAATGCAATTAGTTGCAATATTAGGCTTTAGCTTTCTGTTTTATGTCTGCTAGCTACAGCTAGAGCAGATAACGAGAAACAGACACCGATTCTCTAACTCAAATATGCTTCATAGATTCTAGCTCTCAATCCTATCAGAGATCTGGTCAATATGACATTAAATGTTTAAATTTACTATGACTCCTAGCAGTGACCCACTCCCCAAGGTCTCGAAGGAGATAAGGGAACAGCGACAAAGGACTCTACCTGGATTTCGTTATGCTGACCACTGGATAACACTGCCCCAATGCCTTGTGCACTGACTGCCAGGGATCAGTCTAAACTATAGACAGAGGACACCCAGAGACTTAAATATCTCACATTGCCTAAGACAAGATGAGGTCATCTCTCCCATGTTTCTCTACAGAGGGAAAAAAAAAAGCCTCTCATCTTCTAGGCTCAATGGCCAGACCGCCTCTGCCCCAGTTGCAATGGACACCACAGGGACCTGGAAAAAACTGTTTAGGTAGTGGCCTATAGACTAACCTCTGCCATTTTAATTAATATATGACATCTAGATTATGATTTATCCTTCTCTATGACTAGGTCTATGACTGCATTGACTGCTAAGTTAACTACAGCTTGATAGCTAGAGAACAGACAAGTAGCTCCTTACCCCAAGGTAATGCACCACTCTACTAGCTCAGTAGTCAATTAATTAACAAGTTAAGACTACCAGATCTCTTATCAAAAAGGCAAACCGGTTTACCTCGCTCACAGGCTTCATGATAAAAGATACACAAGTGTCAGATGTAACCTTTTGCTACTCCCTTATCTTAATAAACAAAACAAAACAAAACAAAAACAAACGCAGTTTGCAGTGACTGCTTCCCAGTTATCAGCCACCTTTCTCTCATGGTAAATAATTGTATAGAAAGATGTAAACCTTATTCAAGGTCTAAGAATAGGGAAGTTATGAGGATCTAAGAAAATGTTTGAGAGTCTAGGAGGGAGGTTTGAGGCCAGTAATTATAAGATATAAAGGTTGGAAGACATAAAAAAAAACCCTTGGATGTGATAGAAAAATAATTTAAGATACAAAATGATTCAGATTTCTTCCCCTCACTATATCACTGTTATATTAAAACTTCAAAAGTTCAGAGTTCTAACATTAATCAATGGAATTCTGATAAATTAGCCTAACTCTGACAAAACATTTCACTATACAATCCACTTTCATAATCACAAGTTCAGGATTTGAAGTTTCCTTTGGTTGTCTTTTAACTATAGGTTTAAGGTGTTTCTCATCTAAATCTATGTGGTCCAGAAGTTCAAGATTTTAAATTTCCTTTAATTGTCTTTTAAATATAGACTTAAAGTGTTTCTCGTTATGCTAAGTTTATATATATTCAGCCTTCTGGATACAGGCAAAAAGCCCCTCTGAGCCCACAAAAGGGTTTTGTCTCCTCTGAGCTCTTTTTAAAGACTGTTCATGCTGTTAACAAATTTATCTCTTTTATAAACTTAAAAGGATTCTTGTAGGCTCCAGGAAACACACTAGGATCTACTTCTCATGGGTCAAATAAACTTCCATCCAGATCAATAGCCTGTCAATCAATAGCCTAAGTTCCCCACCTGTTGACTATCCCTCCCTAGTTCCTTGGTTTGGGGACTCCCCTTCACACAACCATTAAGACCATGGACCTAAGGGTTTCCGATGCATACCTAAGAAAAAGTTTTTCTTCCAAACCCACGTTATAGTTTGTAAATACTCAGCCCAGGGAATAGCACTATTAGAAGTTGTGGCCCTGTTGGAGTAGGTGGGATGTTGGAGCAGGTGTATCACTGTGGGTGTGGGCTTTATGACCCTCACCCTAGCTGCCTGGAAGCCAATGTTCTGCTAGCAGCCTTCAGATAAAGATGTAGAACTCTCAGCTGCTCCTGCACTATGCCTGCCTAGATGCTGAAATGCTTTTCTGCCTTGAATATTATGGACTGAACCTCTGTAAGCCCGCCCCAAATAAATGTTGCCCTTATAAGAGTTGCTTTGGTCATGGTGTCTGTTCACAGCAGTAAAACTCTAAGACACCACATAACTTTATTTTCTGCCTCTAGTATTTGTATGTGTTTCACCATCTTGCCAAGCCAAGGCATTTACTCAGAATCTACATCCAGGACAGCTCCACAGGAGCAAACAACAGATGCTTCTGTCTACCCTCACTGATGCTTCTACTAGACCTGCACTTACCTAGGAGATGGTCTCACAAACCCTAGACAGCAATGAAACAACCAGCTCTCTTGAGACTTGACCAGGATTCTTATCCAGTTTTCTCAGGTTCCCAGAAAACAACCATCACCCCAAAGTCAGCAGGAAGTAGTTAAAGAACATGATGACCCCACTCCTGTCCCATCATCACCTCTTTCTAGTTCCTCATTTTTAATTAAATCAAAGTGGAGGAATGTTAGCATTTCCTCTAGGCTCCACCCAACAGTTACCTAGCAACAGCTTGCACCTCCACCCACCAGGTAAGAACCAGGAGACAGGCAAATAAGAAGACCACTCCTTGCCTCCCTCCCTCTCTCCATCTCTTGTCCTCTCCCCCTCCCTCCCTCAACCTTGTTCCTAGCCAGCCTCTTCCTCTCTCACTCCTTTATCTTTCTGTCCTTCCCTGTCCCCCTCCTTTCTCTCCTATACCTCCTTCTTCAGGTCCCCTTCCCTTCTGGCCAATAAAAGCTCAAACACAAAGAGGGTTTCTTGGTTTCCTTGTTTGGGTTTCTTTTTCCTTTTATCTTGTTCCCTCCAAGCACACACACGAATTGTGTGTGTGTGTGTGTGTGTGTGTGTGTGTGTGTGTGTGTGTGTGTGTGCATTTTAAAAACAAAATCTTTGCCTGTTTTCCAGATCTGGGGGGACCTGTTTTAGTTTTCCTCCATACCACCAAGCAATCAAAATGCCCTGTTTGCTCAGCTTCAGTTAATGAAAACATGAAGAACACCTACTGTTGTGTTTTATAAAACAGCATGGTATAATGCAGGCAGGTGGGAGTACCTTAGCAAGCCTAGCCAAGATATCGCCTTGAACAACCAAACCATGCAATGGACCTAGTGTGAAGAAGGTTTATTGGCAGGAAGAGAAGGGGACCTGGAAAAGGGGTAGAGGCAGAAAGGAGGGGTACAGAGGACAACAGAAAGAGAGGGCAGAGAGGAAGGAAGAGAGGAAGAGACCAGTCAGGAACACATAGGGGAGAGGTGGAAAGAGAAAGAGGGAGAGAGGAGGAGAAGAAGGAAGAGAGAGAGATTCAGAGACAGAGACAGAGACAGGCAGAGAGAGAGAGTGAGAGAGAGACAGAGAGAGAGAGAGAGAGAGAGAGAGAGAGAGAGAGAGAGAGAGAGAGAGAGAGAGAGAGAGAGAGAGAGACCAAACAGTCCTTTTATGACTGGCTCCTGGCCCGTACCTGGCGGGTGGAGATGCAAGCTGTTGCTAGGTAGCTGTTGAGCAGAGCCTAGAGGAGTTGCTAACACCTAGAACAATAACAGTAAGCTCTGTTGAATCACCTCTTCCTATGCCTCTCCTGCACCTCTGGACAGTCCTCCTCCTGTACCAAGTCTGTGCTGCTTCTTCTATACCCTCTGCTCCCCGATGAAGCTTCCAGAAGCTTCTTCCTTGAACTGAAGAAATTGCAGCTCCTTTTTCTCCTTTCATTCCTTTGCAAACGATTAATCACCTGATGAACTGCAGTTCAAATTTTTTCCACCAGGGGTTGGTACACAGTTACCACAGACCCAACAGCAATGCAGTTCTCCCTGAATATAGGGGGGATCAGTATCTGGGTCCATCCATCTACCTGGCCCATGACGCCCTCCTTGACACCAAGATGTGCAGGTGTTCAGGTCCCCTACATAAATTTGTGTGTGTTTGCACATAACCTGCTTACATCCTCCTGTTTATGTTAAATCATCTCTAGATTACATACAACCCCTAACACTATATAAATGCTATCTATGTAAATGGGTGTTGTTTAGGGAACTGTGACAATAAAAAAAAAAATCATGCCTGTTTAGTAGCAGTGCATTCCGATCTAATATTTTAGATCAGAAATATTTAAATCAGGAACCACGGTTGGTTGAGTCTTTGGATGCAGAGCCTGCGGGTGCAGAGGGCCAGCTGTATGTGTGTAATGTCAGAGCCAAACACAAGCATCTGCTCTCTCAGCTCCTGTGGGGAGAGAGATTAAGAGCAAATCTTTTCCTGTATCTCTTTGCTTTCCTTCTATGTTCAAAAGAGAATATATTTATTCAATAATCAGAAAAGATAGGTGTTGGATTTTTTTTTTTTGAGTTCTTGTGATAGGAAAGCAAACAGCAGAGAT
>NW_022196906.1:90890796-90892381 GCF_008632895.1 Mastomys coucha | reverse complement strand
ATGGATGCTTAGCTAGTGCCTATTATTACCAGTGAATATGGGTAGTCTGTTCCATGGTGTACCTGACATTTTCAGGAGCCCTTGATATAATCACAGCCCGAAGTCTGCCCATTCCATTAAGTGGCTGCTGATTGAAAGGCTGTCCTCACGATGGCCGCACTCTGTGTGTTAGGTGGGCTCAGGGGACAGGCTCCACCTGCTGTGGCTGCAGAGCATACACTTCAGACTCTCAAGCTCTCCTGTGGCCTTGAAACAGCCTTTCAATCTTTCACCGTCCATCAGTGTGCGCGCAGCAAAATTTAGAGACAGGATAGGAAAGAAGTGGGCAACGGTGGTATTTTTTTTTCCATGCTTTATCCTCTCAAGTCTAAATCAGATTTATCACTGGGGTTTCCAGTTTTTACATCAGAACTGCCAGTCTGTGAAGGGGACAAAGAGTAATGCCTCTTGCAACAGTAGTTGTAAAGAAACGTTCTATGAAAGTATTAGGTTGGGCTTCCTTCCATGAAAAAAAAAATTACTACAATCTTCATGAGAGTGTTGTTGTTTCAGCAATCTTGTTTTTAGGAATATGTGCATAAAGACACATGTCAGATGTTGTTTAAAAGAACAGAACATACATACACACATGCACATACACACCTCTCTGCGTACTGTCCAAAGTCTTGGTTAAACAGTGACATAGCCTAACTTTAAATGTTCTAAGGTCATAAATACCAATGGGAGAAGAGTATACGTGTTGGCATGGAAAGACATCCAGCATTGTATATAAAGGTTAGAGAGGTAGACAGTAGGGATTCTAATATAATCCTACAGAACTTTTCATTTGGTTTGGGGCTCTTCATTTGATTGAATAAAGCTCAGAAAGAAGATGCTGCATAGACACTCATTTTCAAGCAAATCACACAGTACCTGTTGAAATCCAGCAGCCAGTTACACCCAAGAAGAGTCCCAGGAGCGGTTTATTGAACATAAACTAGATCCCACCTCCTCCTTCCCTTTGTAATAAGGAGCGGGAGTGACTTTTTAAGACAGGAAGGGGAGAAATGGCTGAAGAGAGGTGATGCATGGAAACCTCTTCTACCCCAAGATGGTGAGATTATAGTCAGCTAGTTCTCCGATAGCCAGTATTCACTTCTTCAGCCATTTCCTCAGCGCTGTTCTTTCCGTTGTTGTCTTACTGTAGCCTGGCAACAAGCAGGACACACCCACCACTGCATCCCTGGAACCTGGATGCAATCATATAGGATGTGCAAAGGCTCTGTGCGGTATGACCAGAGACTAACATTGGTATGAAGTGTAAGGTTGTTCCTTTACACTTCCATCATCTCTTAAGCCCTACTTCCTTAGGGTAGCTATCATTTCTTACTTTGGGTCTAGATCTGCAGTTCTCAACCTCTGGGTAGAGATTCACAGGTTTAGGTCACCTAAAACCATCAGAAAACACAGATATTTACATTACAATTCATAACAGTAGCAAAATTACAGTTGTGAAGTAGCAATGAAAATAATGTTATGAAAACAGCAACCAACAAATTGGGAAAAGATCTTTACCAATCCTATATCTGATAGAGGGCTAATATCC
>NW_022196906.1:90874772-90889931 GCF_008632895.1 Mastomys coucha | reverse complement strand
ATATAGCTATCTCCTGAGAGGCTCTGACAGTACCTGATTAATACAGATGTAGAGGCTCACAGACATCCCTTGAACTGAGTACACGGTCCCTAATGAAGGAGTTAGAGAAAGGACCTATGGAGCTGAGGGGTTTGCAGCCCCTTAGGACGAACAACAATATGAACTAACTAGCAGCCTCAGAGCTCCCAGGATCTCAGCTACCAACCAAGGACTAAACATGGTGGGTCTGATTGTTCTGGCAGCCCGTGTATAGTAGAGGATTGCAAATTTGATCATCAATAGGAGGAGAGGGCCTCGGCCCTGTGAAGGTTCTGTGCCCCAGTGTAGGGGAATGCCAGGGCCAAGAAGTGGGAGAGTGTGGGGTGGCAGGCATGGGGGGGGGGCAACAGGTGTTTGTTCTTGTTGGGTTTGTTTGTTTGTTTGTTTGTTTGTTGTAGGGGAAACTGGGAAAGGAAAAATTTACATGTAATAAAGAAAATATCTAATAAAAAAGAAAAAATGCAATAAATGAATACATAAATACATTCAATGAATAAATCAATACATTCTCCAAAAAAAGAAAAAAAGAAAATAATGTTATGGTTGGGGGTCACCACAGCATGCAGAACTGTATTAAAGGGTGGCAACATCAGGAAGGTTGGGAAGCAGTGGAGCAGATGGAGCTGCACAGACCGAATCTGAGCCCAGCCGTAAAGAGCCAAGGCCAACAAGAACCACGGTTTCAGCCAACCTGCTTTGGCAAGGCCGAGTTGTGCAGGTTAGACCACAACCCGTGATGATGAGAATACATGCACACAGTTACACAGGCACTTAGTTTGGGGGGTAGGGGGTGGTTTGTGATAGCATCGATTGTGCCAATAGTTGATTCCTCTACGAAGAGGAGAACCTTTCAGACACTGGCAGCCAACTCTAAGAGTCTGGAACATAGTCTAGAGACTCACAATTGATTCTTGCCTGGAAAATTATGCATACCCAGCTGGCCCAAGGAGAGATGAGGTAAAGCTGACACACTGCACTGCCACCTTAAGAGGTGCAAGGGTGTGTGTGCAGTTCTGGCCTGTCGGGTGGATGCCACAGGACTTAGAGAGCTCTAGTCTTCCTGATGGAAGCTTGCTCCAAATAGTGTCAGTTACATGTATGGAAGCCATCAGTCAAAGGGGAGCCACTAGTACAGGAATGCAGGGTAACAGCTGGGAAGAGAAAGAAGTCACCATGTCCTCCCGTCTTACAAGAGGTCCCTAGATATCTGGGCCATCCTAATGGGAAAGCATAGGGAGATGTGATATCATATTAAATTTTTGTATTTCAAACTTTTTTAGATTTATTTGATTTTATGTGTATGAGTCCACTGTAGCTGTACAGATGGCCGTGAGCTATCATGTGTGTGGCTGCTGGGAATTGAACTCAGGACCTTCTGCCTGCCCCACTCGCTCCGGCTCCACTCGATCCAATTTGATATCAATTCGATTTCAATTTGATAAGTCATTTTGACACCTGAAAATGAGATCATTATAACTGACAAGAGACTGAAAGTTATGGAATCCTTTAGAGGTAACATCAAGAGGAGAATAAAGAGATCTGACAGGTTGCGTTTGAAAGTAATGATGGGAACTTAACCCATTCAATAAAATGAGTATGTCATTATATAGCTTATATGTGTGCATATGTATGTTGTAAGTGTGTAATGGTTATACAGGTTCTCCTCAACTTACAGTGGGTTTATAACCCCAATAAATCCATTCTGAGTTAAAGAAACTATAAGCCAAGGATGCATTTAAGACCCAGCATCCACCAAACAGCCTAGCTTAGCTGAGCTTCCTTTAAACAGGTTCAGGACATTTACATCAAACCAGCCTGCAGTTGGATTGAAAATTACCTAACACAAAGCCTATTGTCTAAGAAAGAACTGGATGTGGCGTGTAATTTATTGGAAACATGAGATACAAGATGTAAGCAGATGCCCTGGCAACACAGTACACGGGAGCCATTGTTTCCCCTGGTGACTTCATGGCTGACAGGGAACTGCAACCCCCCTCCCACTGCCCAGCATCACCTGAGAGGATTGCATCCAATATGACTAGCCTGGTAAAATATATTCAAAATGTGCAGCACGGTTTCTACCAAGTTCACTCAGCTTGCATCCCAGCTTAGAGCTGAAAACAGGTAAGTTGAACCAGCCTATGTTGTGAGACTGTCGTCATAGTATATAGTGAGTGTGCCCATAAGGCTTCAAAGTGGAGAAAGTGGATGTGCGGGGTGGGTCGGGGAACTCTTGCAGTAGAGATGAATCCTGTGCATCTTCCTCTCCTTAGTTCTCTTGGTTCTAACAATACAACTATCACACAGCAAATCTCCCTGCAAACACTCACCCTGCAGCAGAGATTACTTTATAGCTTTTTATTTAATATCCCTTTGAGAATTATCATTTGCTTTTACAGAGCATTGCCAAGAAATGAAGACAACAAAACATGTTTTTATTGTCCCAACACTTGTGGCTCTTCTTCTTGTGAATGAATACTGATCAAACCAGACCCTGCCCAGGACAGAACCAGACAGAAGCATCAGAGGACAAGAGTCTTGGGTAGTAGGTATCTCAGATGCTCAGGGTGACCTGAAGCAAGGACCTCTGCCTCCAGAGCTATACTTTATTTCTCATTAAGGCCACTTTCAGGGCACACTGAAAGCATGTGTCAGACCATGGTTTGTTGTGGAACAGCCCCAAGCTAGGCTGAACCTCTGCATGCTAGTCTTCCCTGTTCCTAAGACCCCAAGAAAAACATTCACTGTTAGAACCCCCATTTCCTTGTCCTTAAATAACAAAATAAGTCAAGCCTTCTGTGCTGGGGTGGATATACAAGGTCCCTCACAGGCTCAAGGTATTTATTCAGGATTAGCATGAGTGTGTGAGGTTCTACATGAGTTCTGTGTTGATTCTGTGGGGAGAGTGTAAAAGGCCCCACACTGCTGTGTGCTGATGGTCCCATGCTGGGGTGAGTATGGAAGGTACCACATGGACTTGTGTGTTGGAGGCTTGTTCCTCAGGTGCTGGCACTCTCACAGGAGGTGGCAGAGAGCTTAGCATATAGAGGCTACCGACAGAAGCAGGCTACAGAGGCATATCTGTGTGGGGAATGGTACTCCCTGCTCAGTTTCTCTCTCCCTCTCTCTTTTCCCAAACTCCATGAGATGAGCTCCTCTTCCACATGTTCTCCATCATCATCTGCTTCATCCTAGCCAGAGAACAGTGGAGATAAGTGGTCATGAGCTGGAACTATAGGCCAAAATTAACTTCTTCCCCTTTGAGTTGTTTCTTGTAGTTGTTTATAACAGCTGTGAGAAAAACTAACATCCTCTCCACCACCAAGGGTTTTGTTGTTGTTGTTATCATAGATAGATAGATAGATAGATAGATAGATAGATAGATAGATAGATCAATAATTGATAGATTATAAATAGAAAGAAATATAGATGATAGGTAGATGATAGATGATTGATGCATACATACATATGTACATACATAGATGATAGATAGATAGATAGATAGATAGATAGATAGATAGATAGATAGACAGACAGACAGATGGGTATAGATATGTAGATACACACATGGAGATAGAGATATACACACAGATATATATAGACAGATATAAACTGCTATCTGCTTGTTTGTATTTTGTCCACAATACATAGTAGTTCATACAGTCACTCATTTAACTCATGATTATGTATCTTTAGAACTAAAAGGAAGTCATCTTGTTACTTCATCTTCACCTGCATAACATCCCCTGTGGCCTCCACCCTAGAGGACTCGGTTCTGATGCAGTCTCATCCTAGAGCCTAAACATTCCTCTAGGACCTTCTGTCAACTCTGAAAACTCACAGTAGTCAGGCTTCTCTACATAAAGGTTGGAAAGCGGCAGACAGGATGGCGAAGCTGTTCAAGCACTAACAATCCCTTCAAGATCTGGGCAGCATTGTTTGTTGCCCCACTGGTCAGAGCAGCCACAGCCCACCCAGGTTCTAGGAGGTGGAAATGAGCCCCAGCTCTTAATGGAGGCATGCCATGGTCATGCTGCAGAATAGCATACGGGGTGGCAGATATTGTCAAGGCTACCCTGGAAAAGAAAATCTGTCACATATTGTTTTTGTCACTATTCTGCAGGAAAACTATGACAGATGGAGAAACTCTGAAAACTTAAATCTTCATGCTTCTTTCAAGTGCCACTATGATCCTCTTTGATTTTCCATTTTTAATCTACTTCAGTTTGTGTGACTTTGAGGTGAGCCACGAGTCTAGTCGCAGCCCAGCTACAATTTCTGTCCTTCAGTTCACCTGCAACTGAGACTCAAGGCAACTCCTTCAGCAGGAAAACACAGGGCTGTTTTAGCGGAAGAGGCTTTACCCATTAGTCATGGCCTGGTCATATTATACGATTATGATCTGAGGATTAAAAACCTAAAATCAATACCATATGATAAGAACTGTGTCACTACATCTCTCTTGACGAGTGTCCGTCTCTGCTCTACCCTAAGACAGGCTAACATGCGTGGACTTTCTGTGACTTTGCTAGGAACCACAGCAAAGGAGAAAGCACTGGTTACCGCGCTCTGACTCTTAAGAGTCTCCTGCAAAGAAGTGAGCCAATTCCACAGCTCTGACGCCAGCCAGGCAGCACATCTATTATCAAAGGAATATGTGTATGTGCCCTTGCCATGCCCGGGAGGACAGGCAGAGATGCAGAAAGCCACACATTTTTAATGACATCATTGGAATTTCTCAAGATTCCACTAAAGATTGTTCTCCCGACCCCCAGCAATGGGCAAAGAAACACCTTGTTGGTGATGCTCTTACATGCCAGGGTCAGATCGCACGGCAATCCTTTGTTCACCCTAGGTTGATGCCTGGCTTGGTGGCCAAAGACGTTTTGTGCCTAGGACTCATAATGATCAAATCAAATCCAGGCAGTACAGCTCAGGGGGAAGAAGATAGAGACCCGCAGACTATCAGGCCACCCACAGACCTGCCCTCCAGCACATGGCACAGGCCACCTTTGTCACCCAGAGGCCCCTCAGCTGTGTGACTGGCCTGCAGCTGGCACCTCCACAATGTGCGAGTATGTGGTGGTCAGATAGGAAAGAAAGAGACGTGGAACACGTTGAGCTTTATGAAGAGAGCTGGACCTGGAGATTTGAGGGTGGAGAGGAGCAGCCTGTTGTAAGTGGCCCGCACCACCACCTGGGGCCATGGTGAGGTCCTGGGCTGCCTCTGAGGGTCATGTCTGAGTCTGTGGCCATGCAGCAGCAGGGGCCCGGTGTTGATCTCCACAGCACATATTGCCACTAGAGAATGTGGAGATGTCCTGGTCAGAGCAACCACCTAGGACCAAGTGGATATCCAGGGGCTGTGCAGAGCTGGCCTCACCCTTCGTTGGCTACAGCGGCTCTGCAGAGCTAGCCCCATCTTTCACTGACAGCAGCCCTGTGAGTGGGCCCTGAGCCTCACCCAGGCAGCACAGTGTGGCTGGCTGTAGTTGTGGTGGTGGTGGTGTGGGTGAACCAGGCCCCCGGGTGTGAGTGTGGGAGAGCTGACCCTACCACTTGTCTGCTGCAGGGTGGCATGAGTGTAGAGGTGATGCCTCACTCCTGCTGCCTGTCACCACTTCCAGCAGCCAGGAAGCTCTCTACAAAGTCATGAGCTTGGAAGGGCTAGCCCTGCCTCCCACCAGCTACAGCCCTCAGGAGAGTCAGTCCTGCATTATAGCAGAGCTGATCCTGGTAGTTGGGGCTCAGGTAGGCCAGCCCCAAAGTGAGGGAGAGATGTCCCCATTACTCCTCTACCAAGAGGTAACCTGGGGTTTGGGGATATCCTCTGCCCCACCCCCACCCCTCTCTGTTGGCGACCAACGTCAACGTTAAAGAAAGGGTTACCTGGGAAATGGAATTAGAAGGAAAGGCAATGGTAAGAGAGAGTTTGGGAGAAAATAGGGTGGCCAAAATTATCCCTGTCCAGGTGGAAGGTTTTATAAAAATTAGACGGGAGTCGTGATCACTCAGCCATCTTGAATTTTAATGATCTCTTTGTTACAAGCCAACAGGTAGAATAGGTGAGGCAAAACCCCTCCCACAAGTTTGTCAGCATGCCGGCCCAATCAGCAGCTTCTTTGGTCTCTATAGAGGTGGGACTTCCGATGTAACTGGAACCAGAAACGAGGCATGGCCAATAGCAGGAGGTGGGCAGAGAGGTATGGTTATGAGAGGCAGGCCTCAAGCCAGGAGGGTTACACCTCTCTACCTGAAGTAGGTGGAAGAGCTGACCCCCGGGTCATAACAGTGGGTAAGGCGGTTCTGCTCCTCACCAGCTGCAGCACCCAGGAAAGCAGGCTCTGCACCTCACCCAGGAAGCACAGTAGTGCTGGGCCTGGTGAAAGGGATGCAGGTGAGCCAGCCCTGAGGGTGGGAGGGTGGAAGATGTGGGGCCCTACCACTCATCTATTGGGAGTGGTGTAGGTGTTGGGCAATGCCCTTCCCATCCCCAATAACCTTAGGTAGTTGGGAGAGCTGGTCCCAAGGGCATGAGAGCTGGAGCATTGATCCTGTTTCCCTCTGATGGCTGCTGTGGGTGGCCTAGCCAGAGCAGTGCTGGAGAGCTCACCCGGTGGTGGAGATAAAGGAGAGAGAGCTGGTGCGCTGATCAGCTCACCTACCAGCCAGGCCCAGATCCAGGGCTCTGGGTTGGCCCACCCCAACATCCATATCATCTGAGAATGGTTGGGACATGTGAAAGGGCCGGTCCCGAAGGATCTCCATGACACAGGGCAACAACAGGATAACTGGGAGGAGTCCCAGTGAGGATGCAATATTGATGGTGTCACAGAAGCCGGAGACCTTGAACTAGACATGCCTCCTTGCAATGGACATTTGCAAGTGAAGATGTGTGGACAGAGGTATACACTGTGACACACTACAGCTTCCATAATGAGATGTTCTCTATGCTTTGTCTTCGTTGTTATTGTTGTTGTTGTTGGTGGTGGTGGTGGTGGTGGTGTTGATGATGGTGGTAGTGGTGATGGTGGTGTGTGTGTGTGCGTGTGTGCGTGTGTGCGCACGTGTGTGTGTGTGTGTGTGTGTGTGTGTGTGTTATTTTGGGGAGGGGTTGCAAGGGTGAAGGGTGGATACGAGGGACCGGGAGATGAGCGGGACTGGGGTACATGATGTGAAACTCACAAAAAAAATCAATAAAAAGGTTTTGTTTTAAATTAAAGAATAGAATGTTCTCCGAGCCTCTTCTCAATGCAGAGGGAGAAGAAATATGACATGTTACTACAGCCTGCTGTCTAACATGCTGTAGCGCTGATTTCATTCTAGTTATTAAGTTTTCTGTGGAATGTGTGGCTTTGGTTTTGGTTTAGTTATTCCCTTCTTTCCCTTCCTATTTCTTGTCAGATATTTCCCAAGGGGAGGTGACAACGGTTGAAATCCTGACCTTGCCTAGGGACTCATAGAGAACAAAACGTCCCCCGGGTGGCTAGCTCACGAGCAGACCTCACTGTCTGCCACAGAGCACAGGGTGATGCAGCCCACATACATGAGTCTGTATCCAAGACGCCTTCCCAGAGCCTCTGTGGTGGTGTAGGTAAGCAATACAACAAGAGCGGCCTCTACCTAGCCTGTGACTCTGTCCCTGGTGCTTGACTCTGTCAAACCTCGGTTTTCCCGGAAGTGGAGTGAGTGTCGGGCCCTGCTCACTTGAGCAGCTGTTGAAGGACTCGAAGGGATGCTACTGAGGAAATACCTAGAAGAGCTCTTCCCGAGGCTGGTAGTGCCCTACGTCCCCAGTGTTACAAGCCTGGGACTGCTGTTGAGGCCATGCACAGATGGGCAGTTGTCCTCAGAAGGCCAGGCTCTCGAGGTTCATAAGAGAGACAGCCTCACAGTTAGGGGCTGTGAGGATGAAATATAAAAAGATACAAAAACAGAAGACAATTTCACTCTCGTGGGAGAAGACAGTTTTGTGCGTAGGGCAGGAAAGTAGTTATCTTTCCCTATCCAAAAATATCTTCCCTACTAACCTGCCAAGATGCCTGACACTTTACCGTAACAAACTCATTCCTTTGGCTTAACTGCCAACATATCTAAGTGGTTCATAAATATTCACAGAGTCAAGGAGGGCCATGGAGGCTTTACAGAAACAGCCACAGCGTTATAACAAGTATCTGACGAACAGCCTGAGCAATATTTCCTATCTGGAGTCTCCTCCCAGCACCCAAGCAGGGGTACGTAAAATTCGACCACACTGATGACATTTAAAATTCTTACTAATTTTTTTTTTCTGTCACTGATACAGTTAGTGGGCCGGCATTCTTGCCTCCAATCAGCCTGCTTGAATCCAGTTCTCGATTGCTGCCAGGGTAATTCTTCCACAGACAGACATGATCACACCAGGCCTTGATCTAAGGCTAGTGCTTCAGGATGGATGCTGGCTCCTCTGGGTGGGATGCGAGGCCTCCAACATCACATCCTCAGGCTCTTTCTAGCCCTATCCTTCACTGATGACTCCAGCTCTCTCAGGAAAGCCAGCATTCCAATCGTCCCATAATTGAAGTCAGCCAGGCAGCACCCCATTCTTCACCCGTCATTTTTCTGAGAGGTGTTTGCCACCCTCCCCACATATAACAGACATCATGGTCTGTGGGAACTCTCTCTCTCTATCAGCATTATTATGTGACTCCTGAGGGACCAGTGAGGAATAAACGTCACTTTCCACAATGTGAGAAGCAGAGCCCCAGATGCAAGGGAAAGGATTTCAGACTCTATTCTGTCCTTGGATCCAGTTGAACCTAAGGATCATTTGGCATGCCTTCCTTCAGAGATGAGCCCAGTTCTCCTCCCCTAATGTGTGGGGCTGAATTAGTGCCTTGCTTCTAATGAACAGACTGGTGGAAATCAGAGTGCGATGTGTCAAGGTCTGTCTTCAAGGCTTTCCTGCCTTCCCTTCTCTTGGGTGACTTGTACTAAACGAAGCCAGTTGACACAGTAGGGGACAGACAACCAGACCTGTAGAAAAGGCTACATGGTATATAATTCAGACCACCTTCTGACAGCCAGAACCTGAAGACACTTGTCCACAGCCATTCCATGAGCCAAAGCAGAAGCGGGACCTCCAGCACTGGTCACCTCATCTGCGGGGCCTCCAGCCCTTGTCACCACATCTGCTTCCATGAGGCTGATACCTTGTCTGTGGCCACAGGAGAGACTGAGTCAGAATCACCCTGCGATAATGTTCCCCAATAGTGACCCCAGCAGTTATGAGATGAAAATTTCTTTTTGAGTCAAAAAAATGTTTTGGCAATTTGTTTTTCAACATGAATGACATAATACACAAGGCAGCTCCAGGTCCATGCTTGGACACCTCATGTTTCTCCTCCATTGAGCTTCTGTCTTTTACACCTGTGATTTCCCTAATTTGAATGCTGACTGGAATCTTCACCAGCTGCCACATCTTTACAGGCCATCACTCCCTCTGGGAGCTCTGTCTCCTCCCCCTGGTTCACCCCTGCATTCTGGTTTGTGCATTCCTTCTCTCATCCCCAGGTACTGAGCCTCCTTATGCCCAGGGTAATCAAGGTCACTTTCGTAGGCTTTTCCAGCTCTAATCCGGACCTCAGGGCCTAGACTCTCTGACCACTAAATCACATCCTGGGCAAGATTTCATGCATCAGTGCTGTAGGGTTTAATCTCCATTGCCTAGGAGACATGCTTCTGGGCGTGTCTTTCAGGGCTTTTCCAGAGAGGTTTAACTAAGGTGGGAAAGCCTACTCTAAATGGGGGCTACATCATCCCATGAGCTGGGATTCTGAGCTAGCTAAGGAGAAGAGAACAAGAGAACACCAGCATTCGATCTTTTCTGCTTCCTGGTTCACCCAGGTATGAGCAAATTACCGCAACCCGGAGCTCCAGGAACCTCCCAGCCATGATGGGCTCTAGTTCCTGCCCTGTGAGGCAAAACAAACCTTTCTTCCCTTAGGTTGCTACTTGCCAGGTATTTGATGACATCAAGGAGAAAAGTAATACAAAGACCTTAACCAATACAGTAAACTGTGTTGCTTCCTCATTCCTCCCATCATTGTCAAGGAGTAGTAAACAACTCCTTTAGTTCCCAGTTTTTCAGTTTTCCCAGGACTCTCCCAGTTTCAAAGTAGAAAGTCCTGAAGTCTAGGAGTGTTGGAGTAACCCTCCCTCACTTTATCTAAGGTGTACCTCTGTATTTTCAATTGTTAATTCTGTTCCAGAAGTGAAAACTAAGTGCTGGCAGGACTCTGGCATTGTCGCTTCTATGGTCCATCAGCAGGTTTTCTATTTTGTAAATGTTCATCCTTTCTCACCTGCCTAAAGGCAATCTAAGGCATGTATCAGGTGTTATCTGGCTGCTGATTGGTTGTAATAAAGATTTAATGGCCAATGGCTGAGGCGGGAGGTACAAGGGCAGAACTTCCAGGCAGAGAGAGTGATCAACCGAGGGGAGGAAGCAGATGCAGCAGAATTGAAAGCAGACACGAAGGGAACAGATGTGGCCTGGAGCAGAGCAAGGAGGTAAAGAACTAGCCACATAGTGGGTTATAGTCTGAAATAGTCAGGCAAAGTTTAAACAGGAGCTGGGAGACTGCCCCACAAAAGGCCTAAGCTTTAAAGTATATTAGAAGTCTCTACTTTAAAGTCATTATTTTAAGTCATTATTTAAACCACCCCCCAGGGTCCTAGACAGAAGTCCTTAGCATAGACTCACTGAGGTCTAGTCACCTGCCTCCAGCTCCCTATTGGTTGTGTCTGCCCATACCTATGGCCCTCTCTAGAGGATCATCTGGCTGACAGGAAGTGCCTCACTCAGAGACATTGGGAGACTACAGAACCAGGGCCCAGTGACTGGAGAGTACAGGGCCACAAGAGCCTAGCCTCCTGTTCCTAGATACAGTAACTCTATAGTGTTATTTTTGCTATAAAAAGCCCTGGGATCCCAATGAAGGCCTGGAACCCTATCCTTGCTTAGATCTTTTCCCTGCCCCTCCTGTTTTTCTCACCTCCTCCCAGATACCTCATAGAACAACTCCTCCATATAACACATGCAATGGAATACACACTAAGACAGTAAGTACTTTGAATGAATGAATGAATGAATAAATGAATGAATGAATGAAAAATATTAGAAGGGTCTTATGAATGAAAATCTTATAAATGAAAACAAAATAGAAGGTCACATCCCTGATCCTCAGTTTCCCAGTCAGTAAATATGAACTAATGATACCTTACACAGTTGTCTTGAGAATTAAGGAAGTAGCATTTACAATGTGCTGGGGCCAATTGTTCCCTGAATGAGCCATCCTTCCATTCCATTGCGCTCTCTGGTCTTCACCACCCAAAGGCCACGACATGGGTAGTTTTCTCTACCTGTGCAGGTGTTAGAACCTTCCTTCTGCTACAGCATCCTGAATTTGACCTAGGGCAGACTAAATCTAATGTCAGACAATGGGGTTCTTCCTGAATTACGGCACTGTGGAAAGCCAGGCAAGTTGGCAGGGGATGACCCAAAGCCATCTGGCAATAGGTTACAGGGCAAATACTATTTTTGCTAAACAAACGAACATCAAAACAGATCTTATTAGCTTTCAACTCCTTCAAGGCCATTTGTCCCGTTGGTGGTGAAGAGCTCTAGAATGTGAGCAAGATCCTGGAGACAAGGGCCTGGAGACAGTCAGGGAGAAGCACCTGACCCCTGCCTGGTCAACCTACTATAAATGGAACCTGGAACCCTATCCTTGCTATCCTATAACCTGCCTAACCAACCCGTTAAACTCAAGTCCATTTACCCGAGGGGAAATGTGAGGTTTCTGTTGAAACATAAATTCTGCCCAAGTGTGATCTTTCTTGGAGCCAGGAGCCTGTGTGGGAATGAACAGCAAGCCTTACTTCTGGTGTTTTAGGGGAAGTGGCTCCACCTTCACCCCCCATGTGACAAAGGCAGTCCTCGGGGTTGGGGTAAAATACAGAACCAACCCTGAGAAAACCTCAGCTCACAGAGACCGACAATCAGCAACAGGCAGAATGAAGAGAGCCCGGCTCCTTCTTATTGCTCTGCAACCTCCATGAGGTCACACGTCCACATCTCCGCACTCACCTTTACGCACTCCCCTATCATATGGGCTTCCCAACACCAACAAGCCCCTGTCCCCGCCCCCTGCTACGCCCTCCAAAACCACCCCTTCAGTTCTCCTCACTGTCCAGTAAAGAAGGCATTCCTGTCCCAACATGGAAGAAACACCAGCTGAAGCTCAGAGAGGCAGTACTCTCTGACCTGATGGTTAGGAAAAATCAAGTGGCCTGGTCAAGACTTCACACATGCTCCTCAAATCAGCCTGGCCTGTGGTGGCTCCCCACGTGCCACCTCTGGCCATTCTTCCCCAGGAAACTGAGGACTTCAAGCAAGTTGAATCTCCCTTCCTTCCCGCTGGGATGAGGTGTCCTTTCACTGGAAAGGGAAATGATTTCTGGCTTTATTCAGTCAAGTCCTCAGCTCTCTGCTCTGTCCTTGGAGAAAGAGAGTTGTATCAGAGCAGAGCCTGCTTGCTGGGTCCTCACTAATGGGGCTGGCTTAGCTTTCCAGGGCTGCCCACAGGAGACATACCTCTCCTCCACCCATCCCCTCCCCGCTGCAGCTGAGACCATTTCCCTGTGGATCTCTGGGCCAGCTGCGCTGACTAGCTTAGCTAAGGTTCCCCGACTTTTATAGACATGAGCCAAAGCTGGGTCATTAAGCCTGAATCTCTTGAAATCCCAGAGATTCATCGTCCAATCTAACAAGGGCATCGAGCGGGGAGTGGGATGAGATACACATGGTCTGTTCTTGAAGGTTTAAAGCCTATAACTGGGCATCTGAGGACTGTGGCAGGCCTGGATTAACTTTAAAGGACCCTTGGAGCTGAAAACCAGGACAAGCTATAAATCTGCAGAAGATTTCTGTGTAACCAGCCACAGGGAGGGCCTATTCGGGATGCAGGAGGAAAGTAAGGGCCTCTTTAACTGAGGGTTTTAGAACAAAAACAAAAACAAAAAAAATGCTTGTCAACAAATGCATAAACAGAAGAAATGTGTGCATGAGCCATGTATAACACAGAAACATGTTTTACAGGAGAATATGCAATACCTCCAGAAGGCAATGTGATTGAAAACACATACACACGCACACACACACACACACACACACACACACACACACACACACACACAAATTCTTTTCATGTCTACCTTGTTTATGTCTCTTGCCATTAGCACAGTAAGGTCCCGACAAGTGGTTCCAAACTTAACTAACCATACAGATTGGAGAAAAGACTGTGAGAGTCAAATGCCAAGCAGCCTTGCCCACATGGCCAGGGCGTGGCATATGGACTACAGGCAGCAAGGGAACCCATTTTCCCTTGGACCTAGAACAGGGACACATGGTCCAGACCCTAAGACTAATGAACTTTGCCTCGTCAAACTTGGTGCTGATTAACTCCTTAACAGGAAATCAAGGCAGATGGGATACCCCATTTAAAATAGACCAGGGCTGAAATAACATCGTGTTGTATTGCTTCTCCTTATCTAGCCAGAAGCCATCCCTAAGGCCCTCGGCACAAAAGTATCATGCTCACAGAAGTGGCTCTCCTCAGACACAGACCAGGGAGCTTGGATCCCCAGCGGGATGGTCTCCCTGTTGGTTTGAAGACATCAGCATGGCCAAGCATCGGCTCTTTCCGGGGCTAAAGTTCATATTGTGGAGCCAATGAGCAATGCCCTGTGGGAGAACAAAGAATCCACATCTCACCAGATGTCCTATTTTCCCCAGAGTTAGGGAACCAGCACCCTCGCATCCTGCCCTGAAGAGCATTAGCCTTCAGGAGCAAAGTCACCTCACCACCACCTCTTTCCTCCTTGATCATAGAATGTCTCCCTTGTGACTATAGCAAGCCCCTGTCCTCACATTATCTACACCTCTGCTACAATTAAACCGATCCGGCCCATTGTTTGATGAGGGGCTGAGCTAAATAAAAAGCCCCTCTCATGTTTTAAATCCTTGATTTTTATGTCAGAGCTGGGGGGAGGATGGCCAAGTTACAATAGATTCACCCACAGAGAATTACCCATAACTTTTTTATTAGCATTATTCTCCATGGCCTTCAGTCCCCAGAGCCACTGTGCATTCATGCACCTGTGTCACCTTGGACATGGTCTTTGTTCCCTAACTGCTCGGAGTCCCTGTCTCCTCATGCACACGGGAGTGAGGTTAGCTGACTCACACTGTCATTACCAAAATCAAATGAGATAATGTCTACAAATCACCTCGCTCCCAACATACAGCAGAGGCCCAGCACTTGTTAATTCTCTTCGGGTCCCTTCAACATCTTCCGCCCAGTCAAAAATCCCCTCAGGAATGTTCCCAGCCATCCCTCTCTGGCTACTTGAGCCCAGACCTGAGCAGTTTCCTGTCTCATTCACATCCTTCCAGAGCCAGCTATACCAACTTGTGACGCACCACCTCGTGTTTTTCTCTTCCAGCTAGGCACTGGGTGGCCTCCTACTGAATAGTGTGATTTCTAAAACAACAGTCAGCAGGTTCCCCAAATCTAAGCTCCTGCCCAGACCCCAGTTTCCAGATCGCCTCTGCTAATAGATAAAGCATCGCCTCCCCTTACCCTAATCTGCCTTAACCCCACTGTCACCTCCTGACCCACCAACCTCCCAGGCCTTCAGAGCCTACAGAAGCAAGAGGCTAAACTTTGTGGAGATCTTTGATCATAAAGTACAGCTTTCCTCTACAGTTAGTAGGGGTTTTCCACAAGGTCCATGAGGCCAAGTAGTGGCCCACTGACAGCCACCATCGGTTTTCCAATCTGTGCTGAGAGGACATGGCCTTCTGTTACATCAGATAAACCCAGCTGGAAAAACATCTACTAAAAAGCTTTTCACCCAGACGAGATGATGGGACTGTTTCTAAAGTGAAACAATTGTGTTTAAATGTAGCACACGTGAAGGCCTCTTCTCCCCATGAACTGAAAAGAATTCTAAAAAATTAAAAACATATAAAGTAACAAAATGACCTCCACAAATTAAAAACCACAGATCTAAAAA